>NC_070643.1:2575000-2843670 GCF_947347685.1 Pleuronectes platessa | reverse complement strand
ATCATCCTATAATCCTATCATCCTATCATCATCCTATCATCATATCATCATCCTATCATCCTATCATCATCCTATCATCCTATCATCCTATCATCATCCTATCATCCTATCATCATCCTATCATCATCCTATCATCATCCTATCATCCTATCATCATCCTATCATCCTATCATCATCCTATCATCCTATCATCCTATCATCCTATCATCCTATCATCATCCTATAATCCTATCATCCTATCATCCTATCATCATCCTATCATCCTATCATCCTATCATCATCCTATCATCCTATCATCCTATAATCCTATCATCCTATCATCATCCTCTCATCCTATCATCCAATCATCCTATCATCTCATCCTATCATCATCCTATCATCTCATCCTATCATCATCCTATCTTCCTATCATCCTATCATCTCTTCCATCATCCTATCATCCTATCATCTCTTCCATCCATCATCATCATCACTTCCATCATCTCTTCCATCCATCATCATCATCTCTTCCATCATCTCTTCCATCCATCATCATCATCTCTTCCCATCTCTTCCATCCATCATCGTCCTCTCTTCCCATCTCTTCCATCCATCATCATCATCTCTTCCCATCTCTTCCATCCATCATCATCATCTCTTCCCATCTCTTCCATCCATCATCATCATCTCTTCCCATCTCTTCCATCCATCATCATCATCTCTTCCCATCTCTTCCATCCATCATCATCATCTCTTCCCATCTCTTCCATCCATCATCATCATCTCTTCCCATCTCTTCCATCCATCATCATCATCTCTTCCCTTCTCTTCCATCCATCATCATCATCTCTTCCCATCTCTTCCATCCATCATCATCATCTCTTCCCATCTCTTCCATCCATCCATCATCATCTCTTCCCATCTCTTCCATCCATCATCATCTCTCTTCCCATCTCTTCCATCCATCATCATCATCTCTTCCCATCTCTTCCATCCATCATCATCATCTCTTCCCATCTCTTCCATCCATCATCATCATCTCTTCCCATCTCTTCCATCCATCATCATCTCTCTTTCCATCTCTTCCATCCATCATCTTCTCTCTTCCCATCTCTTCCATCCATCATCATCTCTCTTCCCATCTCTTCCATCCATCATCATCTCTCTTCCCATCTCTTCCATCCATCATCATCTCTCTTCCCATCTCTTCATTGAGATCTTCCATCCATCATCATCATCTCTTCCATCATCTCTTCTATCCATCATCATCATCTCTTCCATAATCTCTTCCATCCATCATCATCATCTCTTCCATCATCTCTTCCATCCATCATCATCATCTCTTCCAATCTCTTCCATCCATCATCATCATCTCTTCCATCCATCATCATCATCTCTTCCCATCTCTTCCATCCATCATCATCATCTCTTCCCATCTCTTCCATCCATCATCATCATCTCTTCCCATCTCTTCCATCCATCATCATCATCTCTTCCCATCTCTTCCATCCATCATCATCTCTCTTCCCATCTCTTCCATCCATCATCATCTCTCTTCCCATCTCTTCCATCCATCATCATCTCTCTTCCCATCTCTTCCATCCATCATCGTCTCTCTTCCCATCTCTTCCATCCATCATCATCTCTCTTCTCATCTCTTCCATCCATCATCATCTCTCTTCCCATCTCTTCCATCCATCATCTCTCTTCCCATCTCTTCCATCCATCATCATCTCTTTTCCCATCTCTTCCATCCATCATCATCTCTCTTCCCATCTCTTCCATCCATCATCATCATCTCTTCCATCCATCATCATCATCTCTTCCTATCATCTTATCCTATCATCCTATCATCATCCTATCATCCTATCATCCTATCATCATCCTATCATCCTATCATCCTATCATCATCCTATCATCCTATCATCATCCTATCATCCTATCATCCTTTCATCCTATCATCATCCTATCATCCTATCATCATCCTATCATCCTATCATCCTATCATCATCCTATCATCCTATCATCCTATCATCATCCTATCATCCTATCATCCTATCATCTCTTCCATCATCTCTTCCATCATCTCTTCCATCCATCATCATCATCTCTTCCATCATCTCTTCCATCCATCATCATCATCTCTTCCATCATCTCTTCCATCCATCATCATCATCTCTTCCCATCTCTTCCATCCATCATCATCATCTCTTCCCATCTCTTCTATCCATCATCATCATCTCTTCCCATCTCTTCCATCCATCATCATCATCTCTTCCCATCTCTTCCATCCATCATCATCATCTCTTCCCATCTCTTCCATCCATCATCATCATCTCTTCCCATCTCTTCCATCCATCATCATCATCTCTTCCCATCTCTTCCATCCATCATCATCATCTCTTCCCTTCTCTTCCATCCATCATCATCATCTCTTCCCATCTCTTCCATCCATCATCATCATCTCTTCCCATCTCTTCCATCCATCATCATCATCTCTTCCCATCTCTTCCATCCATCATCATCTCTCTTCCCATCTCTTCCATCCATCATCATCTCTCTTCCCATCTCTTCCATCCATCATCATCTCTCTTCCCATCTCTTCCATCCATCATCATCTCTCTTCCCATCTCTTCCATCCATCATCATCATCTCTTCCCATCTCTTCCATCCATCATCATCATCTCTTCCCATCTCTTCCATCCATCATCATCATCTCTTCCCATCTCTTCCATCCATCATCATCTCTCTTTCCATCTCTTCCATCCATCATCTTCTCTCTTCCCATCTCTTCCATCCATCATCATCATCTCTTCCATCATCTCTTCCATCCATCATCATCATCTCTTCCCATCTCTTCCATCCATCATCATCTCTCTTCCCATCTCTTCATTGAGATCTTCCATCCATCATCATCATCTCTTCCATCATCTCTTCTATCCATCATCATCATCTCTTCCATAATCTCTTCCATCCATCATCATCATCTCTTCCATCATCTCTTCCATCCATCATCATCATCTCTTCCAATCTCTTCCATCCATCATCATCATCTCTTCCATCCATCATCATCATCTCTTCCCATCTCTTCCATCCATCATCATCATCTCTTCCCATCTCTTCCATCCATCATCATCATCTCTTCCCATCTCTTCCATCCATCATCATCATCTCTTCCCATCTCTTCCATCCATCATCATCTCTCTTCCCATCTCTTCCATCCATCATCATCTCTCTTCCCATCTCTTCCATCCATCATCATCTCTCTTCCCATCTCTTCCATCCATCATCGTCTCTCTTCCCATCTCTTCCATCCATCATCATCTCTCTTCTCATCTCTTCCATCCATCATCATCTCTCTTCCCATCTCTTCCATCCATCATCTCTCTTCCCATCTCTTCCATCCATCATCATCTCTTTTCCCATCTCTTCCATCCATCATCATCTCTCTTCCCATCTCTTCCATCCATCATCATCATCTCTTCCATCCATCATCATCATCTCTTCCATCATCTCTTCCATCCATCATCATCATCTCTTCCTATCATCTTATCCTATCATCCTATCATCATCCTATCATCCTATCATCCTATCATCATCCTATCATCCTATCATCCTATCATCATCCTATCATCCTATCATCATCCTATCATCCTATCATCCTTTCATCCTATCATCATCCTATCATCCTATCATCATCCTATCATCCTATCATCCTATCATCATCCTATCATCCTATCATCCTATCATCATCCTATCATCCTATCATCCTATCATCTCTTCCATCATCTCTTCCATCATCTCTTCCATCCATCATCATCATCTCTTCCATCATCTCTTCCATCCATCATCATCATCTCTTCCATCATCTCTTCCATCCATCATCATCATCTCTTCCCATCTCTTCCATCCATCATCATCATCTCTTCCCATCTCTTCTATCCATCATCATCATCTCTTCCCATCTCTTCCATCCATCATCATCATCTCTTCCCATCTCTTCCATCCATCATCATCATCTCTTCCCATCTCTTCCATCCATCATCATCATCTCTTCCCATCTCTTCCATCCATCATCATCATCTCTTCCCATCTCTTCCATCCATCATCATCATCTCTTCCCTTCTCTTCCATCCATCATCATCATCTCTTCCCATCTCTTCCATCCATCATCATCATCTCTTCCCATCTCTTCCATCCATCATCATCATCTCTTCCCATCTCTTCCATCCATCATCATCTCTCTTCCCATCTCTTCCATCCATCATCATCTCTCTTCCCATCTCTTCCATCCATCATCATCTCTCTTCCCATCTCTTCCATCCATCATCATCTCTCTTCCCATTTCTTCCATCCATCATCATCTCTCTTCCCATCTCTTCCATCCATCATCATCTCTCTTCCCATCTCTTCCATCCATCATCATCATTCTTCCCATCTCTTCCATCCATCATCATCATCTCTTCCATCATCTCTTCCATCCATCATCATCATCTCTTCCATCATCTCTTCCATCCATCATCATCATCTCTTCCATCATCTCTTCCATCCATCATCATCATCTCTTCCATCATTTCTTCCATCCATCATCATCATCTCTTCCTATCATCTCATCCTATCATCCTATCATCATGCTATCATCCTATCATCCTATCATCATCTTATCATCCTATCATCCTATCATTCTATCATCCTATCATCATCCTATCATCCTATCATCATCCTATCATCATCCTATCATCCTATCATCCTATCATCATCCTATCATCCTATCATCCTCCTATCATCCTATCATCATCCTATCATCCTATCATCATCTTATCATCCTATCATCCTATCATCCTATCATCCTATCATCATCCTATCATCCTATCATCCTATCATCATTCCATCATCCTATCATCATCCTATCATCATCCTATCATCATCCTATCATCCTATCATCCTATCATCATCCTATCATCCTATCATCCTATCATCCTATCATCATCCTATCATCCTATCATCCTATCATCCTATCATCCTATCATCATCCTATCATCCTATCATCATCTCTTCCATCATCATCCTATCATCATCCTGTCATCATCTCTTCCATCTTCATCCTATCATCATCCTATCATCATCTCTTCCATCATCATCCTATCATCATCCTATCATCATCTCTTCCATCATCCTATCATCATCTCTTCCATCATCATCCTATCATCATCCTATCATCATCCTATCATCCTATCATCCTATCATCATCCTATAATCCTATCATCCTATCATCATCCTATCATCATATCATCATCCTATCATCCTATCATCATCCTATCATCCTATCATCCTATCATCATCCTATCATCCTATCATCATCCTATCATCATCCTATCATCCTATCATCCTCCTATCATCCTATCATCCTCTCTTCCATCCATCATCATCTCTCTTCCCATCTCTTCCATCCATCATCTTCTCTCTTCCCATCTCTTCCATCCATCATCATCTCTCTTCCCATCCCTTCCATCCATCATCATCTCTCTTCCCATCTCTTCCATCCATCATCATCTCTCTTCCCATCTCTTCATTGAGATCTTCCATCCATCATCATCATCTCTTCCATCATCTCTTCCATCCATCATCATCATCTCTTCCATAATCTCTTCCATCCATCATCATCATCTCTTCCATCATCTCTTCCATCCATCATCATCATCTCTTCCTATCATCTCATCTTATCATCCTATCATCACCCTATAATCCTATCATCCTATCATTATTCTATCAACCTATCATCCTATCATCATATCATCCTCCTATCATCATCCTATCATCCTATCATCCTATCATCCTATCATCATCCTATCATCCAATCATCCTATCATCATCCTATCATCCTATCATCATCCTATCATCCTATCATCATCCTATCATCATCCTATCATCCAATCATCCTATCATCATCCTATCATCATCCTATAATCCTATCATCCTATCATCCTATCATCCTATCATCATCCTATAATCCTATCATCCTATCATCATCCTATCATCCTATCATCCTATCATCATCCTATCATCACCCTATCATCCTATCATCATCCTATCATCCTATCATCATCCTATCATCCTATCATCCTATCATCATCCTATCATCCTATCATCCTATCATCCTATCATCCTATCATCCTATCATCATCCTATCATCCTATCATCCTATCATCCTATCATCCCATCATCCTATCATCCTATCATCATCCTATCATCCTATCGTCCTATCATCCTATCATCATCCTATCAACCTATCATCCTATCATCATCCTATCATCATCCTATCATCCTATCATCCTATCATCCTATCATCATCCTATCATCCTATCATCCTATCATCCTATCATCATCCTATCAACCTATCATCCTATCATCCTATCATCCGATCATCATCCTATCATCCTATCATCATCTTATCATCCTATCATCATCCTATCATCCTATCATCCTATCATCATCCTATCATCCTATCATCCTATCATCCTATCATCATCCTATCATCCTATCATCATCCTATCATCCTATCATCCTATCATCATCCTATCATCATCCTATCATCCTATCATCATCCTCTCATCCTATCATCCTATCATCTCATCCTATCATCCTATCATCCTATCATCATCCTATCATCTCATCCTATCATCATCCTATCATCCTATCATCCTATCATCTCTTCCATCATCCTATCATCCTATCATCTCTTCCATCCATCATCATCATCTCTTCCATCATCTCTTCCATCCTTCATCATCATCTCTTCCATCCATCATCATCATCTCTTCCATCATCTCTTCTATCCATCATCATCATCTCTTCCCATCTCTTCCATCCATCATCATCATCTCTTCCCATCTCTTCCATCCATCATCATCATCTCTTCCCATCTCTTCCATCCATCATCATCATCTCTTCCCATCTCTTCCAACCATCATCATCATCTCTTCCCATCTCTTCCATCCATCATCTTCTCTCTTCCCATCTCTTCCATCCATCATCATCTCTCTTCCCATCTCTTCCATATATCATCATCATCTCTTCCATCATCTCTTCCATCCATCATCATCATCTCTTCCATCATCTCTTCCATCCATCATCATCATCTCTTCCATCCATCATCATCATCTCTTCCTATCATCTCTTCCATCCATCATCATCATCTCTTCCTATCATCATCCTATCATCCTATCATCCTATCATCCTATCATCATCATATCATCTTATCATCCTATCATCCTATCATCATCCTATCATCCTATCATCATCCTATCATCCTATTATCCTATCATCATCCTATCATCCTATCATCATCCTATCATCCTATCATCATCCTATCATCCTATCATCCTATCATCATCCTATAATCCTATCATCATCCTATCATCCTATCATCATCCTATCATCATCCTATCATCCTATCATCATCCTATCATCCTATCATCCTCCTATCATCATCCTATCATCATCCTATCATCCTATCATCATCCTATCATCATATCATCCTATCATCCTATCATCATCCTATCATCCTATCATCATCCTATCATCGTATCATCCTATCATCATCCTATCATCCTATCATCATCCTATCATCCTATCATCATATCATCCTATCCAGCATCCTCTCATCTCATCCTATCCCATCTCTTCCATCCATCATCATCATCTCTTCCCATCTCTTCCATCCATCATCATCATCTCTTTCCATCATCTCTATCTCTTCCATCCATCATCGTCATCTCTTTCCATCATCTCTATCTCTTCCATCCATCATCATCATCTCTTTCATCATCTCTATCTCTTCCATCCATCATCATCATCTATTTCCATCATCTCTATCTCTTCCATCCATCATCATCATCTCTTCCATCATCTCTTCCATCCATCATCATCATCTCTTCCTATCATCTCATCCTATCATCATCCTATCATCCTATCATCATCCTATCATCATCCCATCATCATCCTATCATCCTATCATCCTATCATCATCCTATCATCCTATCATCATCCTATCATCCTATCATCATCCTATCATCCTATCATCATCCTATCATCATCCTATCATCCTATCATCCTATCATCTGTAAGGGAAAATTCAACTGACCAGTTGTCTCACTACAGTGGCCTTGGCAAACAGGGAGTTTGCTACAGCGGACGGACACAGCAGACAGGCACTGAGGAGGATTTCATATCTTTTTCATATTACGTTTCATGAAGCACCTCTTTGTATTAATTCTGGCATGTCTTCTTTTTCTCATACTGTCTTGTGAAACGCCTCTTGGTATAAGTCCTGGCTTTTTCACCTTCGCAGCCAGTTGTTCCATCCTGAGCACCCGTGTAAACTCTGCAGAGCTTACTATTATAAAGACTTAATGGCAACTCCAGTCTGAGAATTTCATTATTTCAAATCTCAAGATGAATTTCCATCACAAATTGGCGTCACGAACAGGATCCCTTGAAAGATCGTCCGGACCCCAGAAGTCTTCGGTGGCTGGTCACCCGGGAGAGAAATTTTCTGCCTCTACCTCTAACATTGAAGAGACGAGAGGACCGAAGTGACTGGGGTTCTGGACCTTCTTCACAGGGATCCAAAGACCTCTCTTTGGTCATCTTAAATCTGGTGAGATGTTGAAATTCTGATTTTCACGACTGTTTAGATGATTTCTCAAATACGAAATCAAACATAAGAAATAATACATTTAAAGGGTTTTATTTGGAACAGGTGTATTAGTCATTCTCTCTGGATTATTGTGGATTATTAATGTTAATCTGACCCATCTTGTGGCAATCGTCCTAGTTGAAGGCATTTTTCCTGTTTTGCCGGAGAAAGAAACAAGGATTCGTGGAGACGTCCACGTCTTAAATTAGAGTGTTGTGAAAATAGTTGATGAGTCCTTTTTCACACAGCTAATTAATAAGGTTATGAAAATTGTTGATAAGCCAATTTCATAGACCAGATAGGATGGGTAACAAGGGAAGTCAAGGACCCCAAAGCCCAGAGGGTCCTATTGTGGACTCTGTGGTTGCAAGGCACGGATGGGATAGTGTGACATTTCTTCCAGTATGGTCCAGAGACTTTGCTTTTCCTCATAACGGGTCATTCAGTGTCGACATTTTATTTTTTTACTTTTAAGAGATAACTCCTCGAGAAAGAGGAAGAATCAAAAAAAAAAAAGGCAACAAAAAATAACATAAAAAAAGAGTGTAGGGACAGAAAACGATAATTTAAAGGTCGTTTTCTGTCTAAGGTTGACAAGAAGGAAAGTGATAATGTTGGAAAGAATGTTGAAAAGTAATCATATAGATCTCTGTATTCTCCTTTTGAAAGGGTGTGGCAGTCCTCTTCTCAACGCCTGCCTTCCCCTCACCAACGACAAAACCCTCCTCCACATGATGCAGAGACCAGACTCCACCAATCAACGCTCAGGCCCATCTCAGACGCCACCCACCGCTCTCCCAGTGAGTCTATGGAGACAGGGCAGCGGGAGGACAGAATCATGACGCCACCTCTTCCTCATCCTTAGGCCCCACTGACTTTGCAAAGATATGACCGCACTGTGGGGGAGATCTCCGTCTGATTCCACCAGACTGGGATGATGTGGGTAATGCAACATACGTCAACGCTCTCAACACACTCCTCAACGCCCTGAGGACGCCTTCCCGAATAAAAGTGACATGTCCAAAATAACGGGGTGCAAACAACAACTAGACGAAATCGTAGGAGATTTCCTCACAAGTCTGACTGTCCTGTTTAATCAACACAGCTTTATGATGCAGGCTGTGTCTACCCTGTCAAGGCCAAGCAGACAAGATAGCACTGATAGCAGAGCCATCTTCACTGAACCAGGAAGAGAGGCGCGGACGTGGCCGTGGGAGAAGCTCTCTCGACGACCCAAAATTCCCAAAGATGAGTGTTTCATCTGCAGAGGAAAAGGACACTGGGCAAGGAAATGCCCCAGCGGCGAGGGGACGGGGAGACAAGAACTTTCACTGCCGACTGAACTTTGCAGAAAGTGAGGAGGGGGCAGACGGAGAGGAGATGTCCAGCCTACCCACCGAGGATCAGAGAAAGGGAAGTGAAACACACACACAGAAGCTCCAGCACACACACAAATACATGCCACTGCAAAGAAGTATCAGCTTGCATTACTAACCGCACACACACACACACACCAGATTACACACAACTTTGTGGTTCTTATGTTAAGTACAATAGTAATGCCTTTAAGAAAATGCCTTAACTCCAAGTTAACGGTCACAAACTTAATGTAATGGTTGACTCTGTCATGGGAATTTCTCAATAGTCAAGCACAAGTCATTACAATGTCTTTCTGGAAGTTTATTCTACATCTGCAGATGGGCATCAATGTACAAGACCATGGAATGGATTTCATACAATGAGCAATGACATACAGGAAAAGCAGCACTTTATACATCTCCAAGCCCCTCCTAGAGAGGAGACAAATGTTATTGATCAACCTCTTTCATGTTAAGCAATAGGTGACCCATATCCTGTCACCTATCTTTCCAAGACCTTTAGAATGTAGTATCTACTGTTCAAGATCCCTTGAGTAGTTTACAAACACAAATCCTCTGTTCTGTTAAGTGATTTGTTTGGTGACCTCGTCAGTGAGGATGTCACATAACAGGTTTGAGTGCACCCCTGACTTCTCAGGCAACATCTGTTATCTTTCGAAAACATCAAAGTACTTCCTCATATCAATCATTGCCCTAACAGTAAAATTTCTATCACAATCCTCCCCTTGAGCCTTAAGGGCTCAACATCCTCTAAACATCTTCAAATCATCTCATCATCCTGAAAGGGAAGTGTCCAAGATGGATGAGTTTCAGGAAGTTGAACATATTGTCCAATCATAGACTTAATTAGGGATGTAACCATAGTCTTAACACAAGGAACAATAAAACATGCCAACAACACTAATACACAAAATGAAATCAAAATAGGCATAAAAAATTTAAACAATACATTTTTCCAACCTGTTACAATTAACCATGACTCCCAATCCCATCCTCCAGGAATTTGAGAGTCCTTGTTCTTCTTAATCAGTGTGTCGCCTCTCTTTGAATTTTAGAGACGTGTAGCTCCGATGATTTCCACACCCCTTTACTTGCGGGCACGAAACAATCAAAGGCTGAAAGCACACCTGCTGACATCAACGCACGTTCTGTCCTGAAGAATCCTCCCCTGGCTCGGGTACCCTCTTGCAATGGCTTGCATGTATCCAGGTCACATGGGATTTCTGACTAGGCATAGCACATTTTTGTGTCTGAGGACGAAGATAAGTTACTCAAAAACATTCCCTCTGAATCCATACATCAGCTGGTCAGAAACAACTCCCCAGGTCAAAGGTCACACCCAAAAGTTACGGAGTAAATAAGATAACTGTCAGGAGGACTATCTGAGAATGACGAAGAGTCCAAAAGGCAGGCATCATCAATCCAAGCCTGTCATTATGTTTTAAGCACACATACCAACATGTTTTAGTCTAATGAATACACGACATAACCCCCCTTCGAGACTAAACAGAGTCTCGAAATAATCAAAAGAATAAAACATACAGGCATATGATCATCACAAAAACAACAAACCGTCTACAGCATAATTTTAACAACACAGCAACAGTTATAGAGTTTTTAGGAGTGAGAGTGAAAAACCTGTCAGGCAGCTATCTTTCCTTAAATATCCATCAAACAAACTAGACAGGAAAATTCTCTCACGACCCCTCTGCCCAGGCGGCCATACATCGTACTCCATGCTATTGAAATGAGGAATTTTAGCAAAGTGTTTAAGGAAATTACTTTAAGCAAATACATATGGAACTCTCAGCAAATAATAAACAAAACAATGTCCAAGGTCAGCCTGGTTGTCCCATTGGAGCTTCCCAATGGACCTTTCCCTGCCTAACACCACTATCCTTAAACCTCACAGAAAAGAAAACATCTGAGGTCCCAGTGTATTAACTCAATAATAGAAAACATCATTTTTCGTAGTAATTAACACACAAAGAATATAATTCACTTTTAATATCACTCATGCAATATTTAAGACATAAGAATGTATAACACTGCAGTTTCTCAGCGGCATTGACTCTCTGTTGTAGTATTGATGACATGTTGAATCTGGAGATTTTATCTTTGTTCAGAGTCCTTCAGTCCATCAGTATTTTCATGCCTGAAGTGTCTGAGTCCATTCAACACATCAGAGTCCCTAAACATCAATCACCCTTTCAGTGATCTTCCCCAATATGTTCTAGAATGAAAAAGAAGAGAACCAGTATCTTTGCATACAAAACAGACACAAATTAAAACAAATATAGATTTGGAACAGACGAAGCACACTGTTGTACTGCGACGTTGACAACTTAGAAATCTTGGATGAATCACAAATCATGTCATCCTCCGTTCTTTCTCTGATGTTTCTTCAGTATTCTCCTCCTCCATATTCTATCCAGCAGTAGCACTCACAGGCAAACTGTCCACAATCATAACATTCTTCTGAATGCTGTTCAAAATTTGGATCGAACCTTCCTCTCCAGGTCTGCGCCTGATCAAATGCTGTCTCTTGGTAGGAGATGACTGGAGCCACTGATGATGGCTGGAACGATTGGAGCTGAACCTGGTTCAGCTGTGACTGTAGCAGTGATTGATCTAGTGGAGCCTGATTCTGTGTAACCAGAGCTTGCTTCATAATTTTCTTATTATCCACCAGTTGTATTTGATTAAGTTTTCTAAGAACCTCTTGGTCTTGTTGTTTCTGATCATGCTCCTTTGTCCTATACAACACCACATGATGGGCTATATGATCTGTATAAACTAGAGCTGTGAAAAATAACGCGTTAACGCGTTATGATTAAATTACAGGATTAATTCGTTTTTTTTTTTAACGCATTTAACGCATGCGCAGAAGGACCTTCCAATTCCGCCGCCTCTGCACTAGTTGCCGCTCTAATGCAGTCAGACGGCAGCTGCCATTCAAACAAACAAACAACATGGATAATTCCAGAGCTGCCAACTCTCACGCTTCCGCCGTGTGACACACGCTTTTGCATGTTTTCACACGCACTCACGCCACACATCCAATTTCTCACGCCAAAAAAAACCTGGATCTTTTAAGTGAAGCGCATGACTAAATCTATTTTAACTTGTTGACGAGACGAGACGAAAATGTTGGTGGTTGACTAAGTCACGATCATTTTTTAAAACATCATCGTATCAGGCCGTCATGAAGTACCAGGAGCGGGCGAGTGTGTGTGTGTGTGTGTGTGTGTGTGTGTGCCCCAGATAGCGCACCGGTCCCGAGGCTCCGCCCCCCGCCCCGCGCACTTGCTCAGAGACACAAGACCAGAGCTCCTTCACGTGAAGGAGCTGGTCACTGACTCACCGGCTGCTCAGTGGAAACAGTGAAAACACAGAGTTTCTCTGGTCTCAGCTGATCAGAGCTCAGCGTCTTGATCAGAGCAGAAGCTGCAGTTGGTTTCTACCGAGCTGCAGTTTCTGTGTCCGCCTCCAGCCTGACCTGCTCTCACTTTTCGTTTAAATATTTCGCCAACTAAAATATATATTTTTAAGCTATTAGGCTGCAGCTATATGTTTTTATTTATTTAAAAATAGGGTACTTCTTATTTCATACATTTTCCACAAATACGGGGAGGACTCAAATAACCCTACAAAGGTCTGTGTTTAATTTATTTCAAAGTAGGCCGACACTTGCCTGTGTATTTTCTTCTCTTCATAAGCGTTTGGTTTTTCCTTTGTTGTAACAGGTAAAAATATCAATCAAATGTCAACAGTTTTCTTTATTGTTGTTCGATAATTTCATAAATGCAACAAACCATAGTTTAGTATAGTATAACTTTATATAAAACTTTATTAGCTTTGTTATCAAATATGTTTTGCGGCTCCAGACAAATTTTATTTTGGGGAAGAGGGTCCATTGTGTTGCTTAAAAAGGCTACTGTTTAAGCACTTTATTTGTTGCACTTTTTTGTCTGATGGAAAGTGTGGTGGGAGGCGAACATAAATCATTAACTACTCTTAAGAATACAATTATTTAAAATATAGGTTAGGTTTCAGTTCAGAATTAGTTGAAAACCATTGTAATCAAAATGTCAATCAACCTACCTTGGTCAAATCTTAAACAAAGGTCTATTAATTAGGCTATATTGTGGTCATTGAGGCACAACAATAGTTTTCTGGTTGAATGTTCAGCTCAAGGCTAGAAGGCCCTACAAGTCATGATCAGAGGAACATGAATCAGAAGAAGTTCAGGTATTGCACATCTTTAGCATACCACCCAAAAATCCACTAGAATGCAGGAAACAACATCTACTTAAACCAACATTTCCTGGGGGTGGACCTTCAGCTATGTCTTTGCGTCACAGAATGTAACCAATGTTGTCCATCTCCAGTCGGCCGCTCCTATCAACGACTTCGGGCCCCAAAAACCACCAGAATGCAGCGAACAACATGGATACAACGCCAAATTCCAACAATTCCCTGATATTTGAGCCACCAACGTGTGTGGCTGTGTGCGCGGCAAAATGTTGGTCACCCCCGACAAAATCTCACTCCAAGGTTTTTTGAAAAGTTGGCAGCTCTGATAATTCTGATGAACCTGAGGACCTTCTGGACGGGAAGATCGTGTTCCAAAAAAACAAAGATCGAACATTCAGTAAAACCAAGGTGATATGCACACTCTGCGAGAAGACGTTATCGTTTCACCGTAGCAATACCCGCCTAACCACCGCAACGCGAAGCATGTGTTGGTCGGCGAGGGGCGTTCAAGTGGAATGCGCCAAACCAGACTCACTCACCGGACACATTGTGCAAAAGAAGCGGTCAGCTTTACTGTCAGAGAATTTGAACAAGTTAGTTTGCCTCACCAACTGGCTAAAGACCGAGTAGCTAAGAGGGCCTTTAGAGGCATTAGATTGTATCATGGTGTGGTTAATGGTTGTGTGACAAAAAATATAAAAAATGTCAACCATCCTATGGCTAAGAAGCTCAAATAATTTCTGTTTGATTTAAAAAAAAGTTTTATTCAACCACACAATGGCTAAGGAGCCCGAATATTGTTTAGGATGAAGATTATATTAATGTTCCATATGGAAAAGCAATGATAACTGCTGAAGAACTGCTGAGTTGCAGCACAAAAGAAAAGTTAAATGTCATAAATCTTGTTTTCACAAAAATATTCCGAGAAAATCGGTAATGTGATTAATCATGATTAATCCATAGAAACCTGTGATTAATTTGATTAAAAATTTTAATCATTTCACAGCCCTAGTAATTAAGTAACAAATGGTCTCAACGTATTTCAACACTAACAGTGCCGACCATAAAACAGCTCAAGTCTTAAACATTTGGTGTATGTAAATACAAGTCATAAAAGTCTCTTACAAGGCTGCAGAAACTTACTATCCAAATACAAAATAGTTTGTCAACCATGTTTAGTTAATTTTTCTACTACAATGTACATTATTTAAATACATGCATTAGATATGTGTGTATACACACATATCTAATGCATGTATATCTACACTTAAAATATGCGCTGCTGTACTCTCAAGCCCCGATGAGAGACCAGCTAGCCGCTGAGAGCTAGTTCGATTTGACGGTTCTCAACGTCTCGTCCGGTTGTTGTCACGCCCTCACTCCCGGAACCCCTCACTCAGACCCGGGTCTGTCCGGCTTCCCCTCCGCGTGGACTGACGGTCCGTGTGCGGACAAGAAGCCGAGCAAATAGCGGAGGCTTTCATCGATAAACATAAACACAGACACAGACACACACACACACACACACACACAGACAAAGGGATCATGGAGGGGCTACAGCTTTGGAGGCTAACACTGCTGCAACTTTTGCGGAGAAATGCACTTAAAACCCCGGGTATGAGTCTATTTTAAAGCGAGCGACGGAGGCGGCAACGAGCTGCTGGTGACCGGCATCGGTTCGTGCAGCTCGGGTTGCGTGGAGCTAATCTGTACGGGCAACAAAAGTTATAAGGCACAGCTCTCTCCCCCCCTCCTCCTCCTCCGCTTCGCCGCCCGGGCATCACAGGAGAGGCTGTCGGCTGCAGCCGGAGACGGGGGGTTCCGGTGCTATTTTCTAACAAAGCTCCACAAACAGCTGTTTTAAGTTATACCTGCTGTTTCAACCGGGCGACACACACAGAAGCAACTACTCGGGTTAGCCTCCCGGCCGGAGTTCCACATGCAATACTGCTGTAAATACGTTCACAAGCAGCCATTCCAGAAAGTGATGCAACTTTAAACACAAACTAATAGCCAACTAGCATTAGCCCGCTGCTGCTAACCGTAGCGGGACACACAGGCTGGAGATTTGTCACAGATCGATAATGATCTATGATGAAAATGAGAAATACCCTGCAGACGTGGGGAACCCTGAGCCGGTGAGACGTGCCGGCTCTCAGGTGTGTGAAGTCAGCGGTAGCATCGCCAGCCTCGCAGTGAGCCGCCCGGGTACAGCCGGGGACCAACCTGTCACCGAGCAGCCGGATGCCGCTGCCGACGACGCCGGCCAGCAATCCGGGCACTGATTGCTATGAGGCTAACGCCACCTAGCTAACATGTCAATGTCAATTACCGAAACAAAACAACAGCTTTTCTAGTTGAAGACACTCACTGCGACACGCACCGTCAACGCTCCCCTGTCCGTGGGGGATCAGTCAGGCAGCTACTGCTAACCGTAAACAAACAGCGATAGGTCCACCAGAGGCGGGCCGCAGACATGGGCTATGCCATGTAGACTGACTGTGACGTCAATTCTGGTCGTACTCCCATTCGACGAACTCTATAGTATAGTTTCTTACATAGAGGAACCACAACAAATCGCGGGAGTTGTTTTTTTCCAGAGTTTTGGGGATGGTAGACATGCCAGATACCCACATTAAAGTGTTCATAATATGTCCCCTTTAATGTAAACTCTTTCTCCATCTCACCTTTTGTTAAACTGCTTTCTTCCACACCGTCCTTTGTTTACGTAGGTCCTTGTTCACTATTGTCTTCTTTATTTTCTTCATTTCATCATATTGGTGATGGTGCTCAGATGGTTCATGCACACATTTGGCACCTGGGTCATTCTGGGATACCTTACTTTCTTTTCCCCCTCTCCTGTATCCTTATCGCTTTGTCTCGGTACGTCACATTTTGGTCACACCCTGTCTGTTCACACCGAACGCGCATTTCTCCGCACCGGTCTGCCGTTGATTCTGCATTGGAACCCTCTGTATCGCGCGGCACACCGGACGATGTGAACATCACATGGGAGTTACATGATCAAACAGCACTGGATCATGTGCAAAGGTTGAAGTATTGGCCTGGACTTGATACAAATAACAGATTAAAAAGGGAGAAGTTAAAGGCTCCAGACCGAAACCTGTTCCTGCTCGGTGATGAGGAGAAGAAGAAGAAGAAGAAAAAGAAGAAGAATCTTGCGCGGTAATAATAAAAAAAGAAATTAATTTTTATTTATTCATTTTTTATAGCTGCAAGACACATGCAAAGACGTAGAGCCGGTGTAACGCGCAAAGACGTAGGGCCGGTGTAACGTCGGCCCTGTCGCTTGTAGGTCGGGGTCTCAGCGACCCTTAAGGCTAAAGTATGCTTCCCCGAGTCCGTTACGCCAGACAGACCCTTTTTCATTTATGGTTTTACGAGCTGTTTGTGCTGAAAACAATTCACCACCAGAACATAGCGCCGCTATGACAGGGCGTTATATAACAGTATGTGACCGTACACACATGCCGTTAGTGCTCTAACCAGCCACCGTCAGCCGGACAACTCCGCTGGCTTTACACACTTTACGGTTTATTGTGCTATAGGAAATGAAACAGGAAGTTTGAGGAAGTTCGATCAGGGTCCCCGCGAAAAAAAAAAATTACGATACCGTGGCAAGCATTTGATTTTTTTCCTTTGAATCTCCGCACGCCACACTCCAAATTGCGCCCCGGTGTGACGTGGGGCCGCGGGCCTGCTCGGCTGCCTGTATCTATTGACCGGAATGTTCTGAACCTGTTCTTGCACACACGCACACACACACTGGGTCAACCAGACCCTGGGACAAACAATAGTACTTCCGCGCAATCCAATTCTATCAGACCATAATTGAATAACCTTTGTTTTTTCAATAACTGAATATACTTCACTAATAAAAAACTCATTTTCTAGATGTCTACCTGATTGCACTGTAGCTAAATTTAAGGAAATAATTCTGATTACATTTAAACCGTATTATCCGTCGATATAAACATCATATTCATTCAAAACAAGAGCTCCACTTAGACTCAATAGCGCCTCTAAAAAAGAAACTAGTAAATTAGCTCCGTGGTATAATTCCAAGACAAATGAGTAAAATAAGTGTCTAGAAAACTAGAAAGGAAGTGGCGCTCCACCAACTGTCTTGAAAATCTCATAGACTGAAAGAGAAGTGTTAAAGCATATACAAAAGGCTCCCCACAAAGCAAGAGCTGCCTACTATTCAAAACTAATAGAAGAGAATAAAAACAACGCCAGGTTTTCTCTTCAGCACTGTAGCCAGGCTGAACGAGAGAGTCATACCTCCACCGAACCCAGTATTCCTCGATCCCTAAATAGCAATATCTTTATGACCTTTTTTCATGATAAAATTCTAGCTATAAGAAAAAAATCAACCATCTCCTGCCCTTAATTGGCCCTAATACCCTACCAAGAACAGAGATCTCAGAAACGGCTGAGAATCCTACCCATTACTTAGACAGCTTCTCTCTGATCCCCCCAAATCAGTTTACCCAAATAATCTCAGGTTCTAAACCAACAACCTGTATTTTAGATCCCATTCCTACAAAATTACTTAAAGAAATTCTGCCCCCGATTGATAGTTCGTTACTGAACACCATCAATCTGTCATTATCATCAGGATATGTACCACTGTCCTTTAAAATAGCAGTAATCAAGCCCCTTTTTAAAAAACCCACCCTAGACCCAGAGGTTTTTGTCGATTACAGACCAATATCTAATCTCCCCTTCCTGTCTAAAATCTTAGAAAAAGTTGTAGCCAATCATCTGTGTGAGTTTCTCCAGTAAAATAATATATGAAGACTTTCAGTCTGGGTTCAGAGCAGCACAGAGACAGCCTTGGCGAAAGTCACTAATGACCTTCTAATAGCTTTAGATCAGGGACTTGTGTCTGTCCTCGTTCTGTTAGATCTCAGTGCAGCATTTGACACAATTGACCATCACATTTTATTACAGAGACTAGAACAGTTAATTAATATTTAAGGAACCGCTCTAAACTGGTTTAAATCTTATTTTTCTGATCGCTTCCAATTCGTGCAAATTAATGATGAGTCATATGTGCGCACCAAACTAACCATGGTGTTCCACAGGGCTCTGTCCTCGGCCCAATCTTATTCTCATTATATATGCTTCCACTAGGAAGCATTATCAGGACACAATCTTTAAATTTCCTCTGCTATGCGGATGACACCCAGTTATACTTGTCAATAAAATCTGAACAAATTTATCAATTAACTAAACTTCAAGCATGTCTCAGGGACATAAAAACCTGGATGACCCGCAATTTTCTCTTATTAAACTCAGATAAAACAGAGGTTATAATACTTGGCCCTAAACACCTGTTGGGACATGGTTTTTGTGCAAACCACAGGCCTCCCTTCAGTCAAACTTGAAACAAGGGAGCCGCATGTTCTGGAGTGAACTCAGTCTCCCAGAGTGCCACATGTTCCCTTTGTCTTAAGACAGTCAAGGAACTCAGTCTCCCAGAGGATGTAACAGGATGCTGCATGTCCTGGGATCTGGGCAATATCACACAAAGGTGTCAAGAACCACTAGGGTCACTCCTATTGGTCACTCTGGTCCAAGACCTGTGAGGTCACCGGGGCCAATATAAGGAGAAGTCTCCCCAAAGGCTCTCCCTCTTCTTCCATCCCGCCGAGGGCGGAAGGTGGCTCTCTCTTTCTCCCATCCCACCGAGGACAGCAGGGCTTTCCAGCCTAATTTTCTCTTCCCACCAACTACCGGAGGTCAGAGGTGCAGCTCCCAGCTCACCCCTCTCAAGGAAATCTCCTCGCCCTTCAAGCTCTAAAAAACTCCTCGTAGCGACGCGATGTCCTGCAGGAGAACTTCAACCAGCATCTGAGCACACGGCTCGACAGAATCGCGAATGCAGAACTCTACGACCACAAACCCAGGAGACGTCACAGAACTGCAACTGTACTGCAACTTCTTTTCCCCTTTCCCTCGGACTGGTAACATAATCTGGGCTTAATAATTATACATGCTAAGCAAGACTGTTTACTCAATTCTGTGTGTTTACAAGTTTGATATATGCTGTGATGTTGTAGGTATAAGTTAAATGAAGGTTAATGGCAGTTAGGCTCGCCACAGGCTTTGTCCCTGACTATCATTATCTGATTAACATACACACAGACACGCATTGCATCTCACCAAGTTAAACCTTCCCCCTCAGCCGTAAAGCAACGGTCATAAAGCAACCTCAGAAGAAGGGGGGGGGCTCTTATCTTAGGGACCATTTTTAAAGCATGCTAATTTACATTCACACACACACACACACACACTCACACACCTCCTTGTTAGTTAGTTTGATTGTTTAGTAATTTGTGTTTTTATACTTTATTATGTTCATAATAAATGTTCTTCTTTCACAAATGTTCTGTCATTAATATTGCATAAGTGAATCTTGCCAACTGTTACACTGTTAATAACTCCATAAACCTTCATTGTTCATTATATAATCTTTAATGGTAAAATATTGAGATTTCTAATTGAACTAGATCTAAATGAGACTGATCTTAATCAATAAATTGGCTATCTTTTCCCTTCTATGAAGGGATGTGCCCCGCGAGAACTTTAACCAATTAAAGTTATGATTTAATATTAATATTTTAAATATTAATGTTTTACATTTTATTTTGATAACCAAATTTATTGAGTGCCTAAAGGCACACCATTCTATGGTAACACTTTTTAAGCACTATTGCACAACACACCTTAGAGATACATGATCTAACTAGGGCTACGTTGTAGCACTTGCGGGCCCGAGCACCCGCACGTTGAAGCCTGTTGCGGTCGGTGGAGAGAGCGATCGATGACCAAGCGCACATCATCTATCGAGCATGCACTTCTCCACGTTGCATGCGTTTTGCGCTCTGCGGCAGTAGGTTTGCCAGTAGGTGGCGCCATCACTATTATTACGCACAGACATATATATATCTGTTCATGTAGGCGGTCTGATGTAGCGTGAGCAATTTTGGGTGAATCGGACAATGGTAACACAACTTAATATTCACACTGATCAGTAGGTGGCGCTATGACCCTGAACTAATATTTATATGTGGAGCTGTTCAGATTAGTATTGTGATCATAGGTCAGTAGTTTGGAGCCAGTTGGATAATGCAGAGTGGATTAACAAAGTACTTCCTGTTTCCTGGCGAATCAGTAGGTGGCGCTATGACACTGAGGAAATATTGACACATAGAGCTGTTCAGGCTTGTACTCTTATCATGTGACAGAAGTTTGGTAGTGATAGGACAATGCACAGTGGACTTATGAAAACATCGTGTCCTTTGGCGAAGGATGATCCTTCGCCAAACATCAATGTTTACATGGTTTGAGGAAATGTCACAATTCTGACCTTGATTCAATGACTTGACTGAGCTCATTTGAGCTGTATATCTTAAAGCAGCCAGGAGCAGTTCATCAAAGTATAAAACATGTCACTTCATGTTGCCACCAGGGGGCGCTGTGATTTCAAGTCATAATTTCTGTGTAGATGTCATCAAGCCGGAACTCTTGTCTTGCATGTCTAGCTTAGACTTGATTGGACCATGTATGTTCGAGATACAGATGCTCGTGTTTTGATGGCGTGGAACCAAACTTTAACGCCACGCCACGGTCACACGGTGTGAAGGGGAAAAAATCCCTTAATCAGTTTTTATCTCAATCTTGTTGTGATGACACTCATCTGAATTTGAAGTTGATCTGATGAAAGCTCTACGACAAGTAAATCAAAATAAAAATGTGGAATAGGGCTAAAATGGCCACTAAATCCAAAATGGCGGGCTTCCTGTTTAGTCTAGCATATCTATCCAAGAGACTTATTTGTTTGTTATGAAAAGACACATGCCCAAATCGATTTTTGTACATGTCGGCCAATCGTAGTGCCGGGGCTGCCCGTTAGGGGGCGCTAGTCAGTTATTTTGCCACGCCCATTCCTTAAAACCATATGAAAATCTTCAGGGGGGGATGTTGTTGCACACATTTAGTTTGAGTGAGATAGAACCACGAACACTGAAGTTAGAGCAATTTCGTGTTACGTGGCGAGTTGATGAACTTTGATGCCACGCCATTAATATGGCGTTTGACGAAAAGTCACAGTTATCTTATGCCTTCATTATCAATGTCTTGAGACCCATTTGATACAGTTTGACATGGTTGAGGTCAGTGGATGAAGAGGAATACATCCAAGTGTAAGACAAGCAAAAAACAAGACATTTCCTGGTGCCACCAGGGGGCGCTGTGATTTTAAGTCATTATTTCTGTGTAGATGTCATCAGGCCGGGACTCTTCTCTTACATGTCTAGTTTGGACTTGATTGGACCATGTATGTTCGAGATACAGATGCTCGTGTTTTGGTGGCGTGGAACCAAACTTTGACGACACGCCACGGTCACACGAAGTGACGAAAAAAAATTCCGTTGATCATTTTTTTTTCTCAATCTTGTTGTGATGACACCCGTCTAATTTTTAAGTTGATCTGATGAAAGCTCTACGACAAGTACATTAAACAAAAAATGTGGAATTTGGCCAAAATGGCCACAAAATCCCAAATGGCGGGCTTCCTGTTCCGTTTTTCATAATGCTCCAAGAGACTTTTTTCTATGATTAGTCACGTTACACTAGTGTCCAGATTTTGGTGAAAATCGCTTATGTGGAAACCTAGGGGCTGGTTCCAGGGGGCGCTGTTGAGCCATTTTGCCACGCCCAATTCAAATTACTCCAGAATACTAAAATATCCGCAGACGTTGAATTTCCTGCAAAGTTTCACAACTTTTTGAGCATGTCTAGACCCTGAAAAAGCCCCCCGAAGGGAAATAATAATAACTAGGGCTACGTTGTAGCACTAACGGGCCCGAGCACAGGCAATTTCAAGTCTGTTGCGGTCGGTGAAGAGAGAACGTTCAATGACCAAGCGCTCGTCTCTGCGTTGCATGCGTTTGTGTACTGCGGCAAGGATTATTGCTTCACTTCCTGTAGCCAGCAGGAGGCTCTATGAACTAGAGGTAAGTAACCTTGAAACCATACAACCAAACCTATTGCTTTAACTATCACCATATACTTACATGCCTCAAGGCTTTTTTAATATAAAATTGTTATAGAAGTTACAGTTTATTTAACACGTCTAATGAAAACATTGAAGCAAGTTAACTGCAGAGTCGTATGTTTGGCTGTGACTTTGTTTTATTTTAATAAGTTAATATCAATATGCTACATGTGTAAGTTGCATGTGATAATAACTATGTTTCACCATTATTCTGATACAGGCTGATATATCCACCATTACTATTTTCACATCGTTAATTTAGTCTGTCATGGAGTTGTAGAGTCAATTAGACAGTATAGATAAGATTATAATGTCCACACATCAGTGTTGTAAACACTTCTCCAGTTAATTATATAATTATGTTTTCACACTGAGGGAAGTGGAGAGACTTGATGTGGACTGTTATCAACAGCTCTGTGGGAGATCATCACCTTGAATATTACAGATGAGGTAGAAAGACATTTTATCTGTGTACAATGTTGTATTTCTTTCTCACGTTTTATCAAAAGCGATTTAAAGTATGTGCATTTAACCATTAGTATACAAACCCAGACCCCAGTACATCGGTTCTATCTGAAATATGTGGTGCTTCATACACAACACAAAACATTCATAACAGTGCGCTTCTGCTCCTCATTAATGCAGCTCCTGATGTCCTCAGCAGCAACATGGTGGAGATTTGCAGCTTCATGCTGGTCAACTGGAAGACAACTGATTAAGATTAAAAGATTAAGATTAAGATCCATTTATTCGTCCCAAACACATGCACAGACATGCAAAGGCACACTCATGCAGGTAGGGAAATTTAATCTCTGCTTTTTACCCATCTGGTGCAGGACACACAGAGCAGTGAGCGACCATGTACGGCGCTCACGGAGCAGATGTTTGGGGAGTGAGGTGCCTTGCTCAGGGGCACTAGAGAGGGTAGGGAGACTTTTGGATTTTTGGACAGATCAATCCAGGTTCGTCTTTTAAGTACAGATGGCCTGCGAATGTCATGGAGTTTTACAGTGAATTAGACAGTTTAGATATGATTTTAATCTCCACACATCAGTGTTGTAAACAGTTCTCAAATTAATTATATAATTATGTTTTCACACTGAGGGAAGTGGAGAGACTTGATGTGGACTGTTATCAATAGCTCTGTGGGAGATTATCACCTTGAATATTACAGATGAGGTAGAAAGACATTTTATCTATTTTTACAATGTTGTATTTCTTTCAGTACTTTTATCAAAAGCGACTTAGATAAAAATATGTGCATTTAACCATTAGGATACAAACCCAGACCACAGTACAACGGTTCTATCTGAAATCTGTTGTGCTTCATACACAACTCAAAACATTCTTTAACAGTGCGTTTCTTCTCTTCATAGATGAGGAACTGCAGCACCTGACGTCGTCAGCAGCAACATGGTGGTCAACACGTGGACGACTGCATCATCATCAGAAGCTACACAACACTTCTAAATTCCTCCCTTAAATAAAGATGGCCTGCAACTGTTTGGTGGTGGCAGTCATTGCTAAGTGGCATGGATAAGAATTCATTTCTATCTTCATTATGGTTGGTTAAAATAATAAAAACTTATAACAACAATGTGTATCTTTTGCTTTCTGATTTGATACACTTTAGATAAGAACCCAGTGTTTAATATTTCTGCTTTGCCATAAGAGACAAAACATGGTCAATTGGTCATCACAGCTGTGTCCTTCAGGCTCGTCCGTCCCTAATAAAATGAGAGGAAACATAAAAATAATCAGATCATAATCATTTCATCTTAGGAAATAGGTAGTGTACATCATTTTCAAATTCTCTATGAACACTGTCTGTTCTAGTAAAGTTACAAGGCTATAATGTATTTATATTTAACAAAAGAATTCAGGGAAGTCTGCCTGAGATTAACGATGTAAACACTAGTAGACACGGTTATTTTTCACTGTAACACGTGACAGGACATCAACACCGTGACTCTGAATAAAGAGCCTTAGGATACGTAGTGCTCCTTTGCACAGCTGCTCTTACAATGTGTAGCAAGTGCTAAATCTCCATTAGTATAATAGTAATGAAAATCACCCTTCACATAATTGAACATATATTTTCCATGTGAACCGCTTTAACACAGTTCAATTCCGGAGCAAAATATAACTTATACAGTATTTATTAGAGTTACATATGAACAAAGTGTGTATTCTTATTTTCGGTGGATATTCAACTATGTATTTGAATATGCTTTTGGATTAAAACGTGCACTACCATGACAATGAATGTTTAGTATGGAGCTATTTCACATTAAAAGTATTGCATTATAATTTAACACATTATGTATTATGTGCAATACTTTGTAAGTAATGAAAACAGGTCTGTACCTGGAGTCAGTGTTCAGTCTGGTTGGATTCAAGTTGTGTCTCACGCTGGACATCCTAGAGGAACATTGAACACAAATACACAGATATGTTAAGTCATACATGTGCCATGTTATCTGCTTAACAGACTTTTACATGGTAATAATAAAATATTAATTCAAAGTTAATCAGATCATAATCATTTCAGCTTAGGAAATAGGTAGTGCATATTAGCCTACAATTCTGTATGACACTGTCTGTTCTAGTAAAGTTACAAGGCTATGATTTACTCATATTTAACAATAGAATTCAGTGAAGTCTGTCTGAGATTAACGATTTAAATACTGAAGGTGGGAGACACGGTTACTTTTCACTGTAACACGTTACAACACTACTCTGAAGAAAGAGCTTTAGGACACGTAATGCTCCTTTGAACAGCTGCTCTTGCAATGCAGATGTGACTTTAAACACTCAGGTTTCTCAGGTTTCAGTTAGCATCGCTAGCCCGCTAGCGAAAGTAACTTACAAGCCGACACACAGTCTCCTGTCTCAGAGTCATCCGCATAAAGTAACGCTTATATCTGCTGGGTGGACCCGCTCATGTCGTTTCATGTCGGTGTTTGTCGGTAATAACCCCAATCGAATCAAAGGACAGTTACTGCACCCATGCGAAGATATTGTTAGCTTGCTTGTTAGCGAGCTAGTTAGCCTCCGGCGCTAGCGAAAAACAAGCCGACACACAGTCTCCTGTCTCAGATTCATCCTTATAAACGAACGCTTATCTCTGCTTGGTGGACCTGGGTTCATGGCGGTTGTTTCGGTAACAGCTGGCATTCGCATCGAACCCGTTGATATACACTGAGCTGGTATGTAGCTCCCGGATTAGCGTCCCATAGCTATCACGGCTGATTCAAAGGCACCCTGCGAATCACATCGAAATAAAATACTTAACGTGACTTACCACAGAAATGGAGGCGCAGACATCGTTACCGTGACCGTCAGGAGAAGGAGCAGAACATCAAAGTGTGTAATTTACCGGGTATGTGGGTGTAAGCCATTTCATGAGGCGTTCACTTGTAGCTGGTTGAAGCCGAACTCACAACACACAGCACAGCTTACACTGTGACGTCACGTGAATTTCAAACATCTATATCGCTTAAACGAGGGAGTTAAAATAAAATACACCCCCCTCAGAGTTGTCATGAAGGCAGAACTTAGCGATTGAGACTAAAACCAAAGTTTGAGCAATGCTGTAAAAGGTTTAATTCTCCTGTAAAGTTGGCCACCCTGTAAACACAGTCTGTTAATGCATAGATAACACAATCCATGGTCTGACACTGCCATCTAGTGACTAAATATTGCAGCACATCTGCCAGATATAGATGTTTTCATTCCTCAAACTGGAAGCCACACCACGGTCACACAGTATTATGAAAAGTTGCAATTTCGTTAACTTTAGATCTTCATCTTGTTTTGAGCACATGCATCAAATTTTTACGTTGATTTAATGAAGGCCCTACGAGTAGTGAATCAAACTGTAACACATAGAAAAACAAGACATTTGCTGTTGCCACCAGGGGACGCTGTGATTTTAAGTCACGATTTCTGTACCGATGTCTTCAGGTCGCGACTCTTGTGTTATGTGTATAGTTTGGACTCGATTGGACAAAATATGTCCAAGTTACAGGAGCCCGTGTTTTGATGGCGTTTAATCAAACTTTGAGGCCACACCACGGTCAGACGGTTTTGCTAAAACTTAATCCTTCAATAACTTTAGATCTCCATTTTGTTGTGATGACGATCGTCTAAATTGTAAGTTGATTTGATGAAAGCTGTAGGAGGAGTACTTCAAAACAAAAATATGGAATATGACCAAAATGGCCACTAAAGTCAAACTGGCGGGCTTCCTGTTGCGTTATTCATAATGCACTGATGGACTTTTTTGTGCATCTAGTCATGATACACAATAGTCTTTGTTTTTTTTGAAGATCGGTGAATGCTAAATGAGGGGCTTTTCCGTAGGTGGCGCTCTTGAGCCATTTTGCCACGCCCTTTTCAAAATACTCCAGAATACGTAAATTTTCGCCGCCTTCGAATTTACTGCAAACTCCTACAACTTTTTGAGCACATTAAAGCCCTCAAAAAGCCAATTCATTTAAGCTAAGAAAAATAATAATAATAATAATAATAATAATCATTTCAATTTCAATAGGGCCTCCCACCGATTTCGGTGCTCGGGCCCTAACTAGGGCTACGTTGTAGCACTAACGGGCCCGAGCACAGGCAATTTCAAGTCTGTTGCGGTCGGTGAAGAGAGAAAGTTCAATGAGAAGCGCTCGTCTCTGCGTTGCATGCGTTTGGGCACTGCGGCAAGGACTATCGCTTCACTTACTGTAGCCAGCAGGAGGCTCTATGAACTAGAGGTAAGTAACCTTGAAACTATACTACAACAAAACCTATTGCTTTATCTATCATCATATGCTTACATGCCGCAAGGCTTTTTTAATATAAAACTGTTATAAAAGTTACCGTTTATTTAACACGTCTAATGAACAGATTGAAGCAAGTTAGCTGCAGGGTCGTATGTTTGGTTGAGACTTTATGTTTTATTATAATAAGTTAATATCAATATGCTACACGTGTAAGTTGCATGTGATAGTAACTACAGTGCCTTGCATAAGTATTCACCCCCCTTGGACTTTTTCCCATTATGTACTGTTACTAACTGGAATTCAAATAGACTTAAATAAACTTTTTCCCGTTTGATCAACAAAACATGCATAGTACTTTGGAGGTGCAAAATAAATTTTATTGTGACACAAACAATAATGAGAACAAAAAAGTTGACATCTGTTGGGTGCATAAGTATTCACCCCCCTGAGTCAATACTTGGTAGAACCCCCTTTCGCTGCAATTACAGCTGCAAGTCTTTTGGGGTATGTCTCTACCAGCTTTGCACATCTAGAGATGGAAAGGTTTGTCCATTCTTCTTGGCAAAAAAGATGAAGCTCAGTCAGATTGGATGGAGACCGTCTGTGAACCGCAATCTTCAAGTCTTGCCATAGATTCTCTATTGGATTGAGGTCTGGCCTTTGACTGGGCCATTTTAAGACATTAACATTCTTTAATCCAAACCATTCCTTTGTAGCTCTGGCTGTATGTTTAGGGTCATTGTCCTGCTGGAAGATGAACCTCCGCCCCAGTCTCAAGTCTTTTGCAGACTGCATCAGATTTTCTTCAAGGATTTCCCTGTATTTGGCTCCATCCGTCTTTCCCTCTATTCTGACCAGTTTCCCTGTACCTGCTGAAGAGAAGCATCCCCACAGCATGATGCTACCACCACCATGTTTCACTGTTGGGATGGTGTGCTCAGGGTGATGGGCAGTGTTGGGTTTCCGCCACACATAGCGTTTTGCATTGAGGCCAAAAAGTTCAATTTTGGTCTCATCTGACCAGAGCACCTTCTTCCACATGTTTGCTGTGTCTCCCACATGGCTTCTGGCAAACTCCAAACGGGATTTTTTATGGATCCCTTTCAACAATGGCTTTCTTCTTGCCACTCTTCCATAAAGGCCAGATTTGTGGAGTAGACGACTAATAGTTGTCCTGTGGACAGATTCTCCCACCTCAGCTGTGGATCTCTGCAACTCCTCCAGAGTAACCATGGGCCTCCTGGTTGCTTCTCTGATTAATTTTCTCCTTGTCCGACTCTTCAGTTTGGGTGGACGGCCTCCTCTTGGTAGGTTTGCGGTTGTGCCATATTCTTTCCATTTTCTTATGATGGATTTTATGGTGCTCAGAGAGATGTTCAAAGCTCTGGATATTTTTTTATAACCTAACCCTGCTTCATATTTCTCCACAACTTTATCCCTGACCTGTTTGGTGAGCTCCTTGGTCTTCATGATGCTGTTTGTTCAGTAATGATCTCCAACAAACTCTGAGTCCTTCACAGAACAGGTGTATTTATACTGAGATTAAATTGCAGACAGGTGGACCCTATTTACTAATTATGTGACTTGCAAATGTGACTTGTGAATGCAATTGGTCGCACCAGATCTTTGTTAGGGGTTTCACAGTAAAGGGGGTGAATACATATGCACTCAACACTTTTCAGATTTTTATTTGTAAATAATTGTGAAATCCATGTAATATTTCCCCCCACTTCCAAATGATGCACTATTTTGTGTTGGTCCATTACATAAACTCACGATGAAATACATTTTAATCTGTGGTTATACCATGACAAAATGTAGAAAAGTCCAAAGGGGGTGAATACTTATGCAAGGCACTGTATGTTTCACCATTATTCTGTTGAAGGCTGGTATATCCACCATTACTATTCCCACCGCGTTTATTTAGCCTGTCATGGAGTTTTAAAGTGAATATGACAGTTTAGATATGATTATAATCTCCACACATCAGTGTTGTAAACAGTTCTCAAATTAATTATATAATTATGTTTTCAAACCGAGGGAAGTGGAGAGACTTGATGTGGACTGTTATCAATAGCTCTGTGGGAGATTATCACCTTGAATATTACAGATGAGGTAGAAAGACATTTTATCTATTTTTACAATGTTGTATTTCTTTCAGTACTTTTATCAAAAGCGACTTAAAATATGTGCATTTAACCATTAGGATACAAACCCAGACCACAGTACAACGGTTCTATCTGAAATCTGTTGTGCTTCATACACAACTCAAAACATTCTTTAACAGTGCGTTTCTTCTCTTTATAGATGAGGAACTGCAGCACCTGACGTCGTCAGCAGCAACATGGTGGTCAACACGTGGACGACTGCATCATCATCAGAAGCTACACAACACTTCTAAATTCCTCCCTTAAATAAAGATGGCCTGCAACTGTTTAGTGGTAACAGTCATTGCTCATTGTCATGGATAACAATTCATTTCTATCTTTATTATGGTTGGTTAAAATAATAAAAACTTATTACAACAATGTGTATCTTTTGCTTTCTGATTTGATACACTTTAGATAAGAACCCAGTGTTTAATATTTCTGCTTTACCATAAGAGACAAAACATGGTCAATTGGTCATCACAGCTGTGTCCTTCAGGCTCGTCCGTCCCTAATAAAATGAGAGGAAACATAAAAATAATCAGATCATAATCATTTCATCTTAGGAAATAGGTAGTGTACATCATTTTCAAATTCTCTATGAACACTGTCTGTTCTAGTAAAGTTACAATATATTATATCCACCATTACTATTCCCACCGCGTTTATTTAGCCTGTCATGGAGTTTTACAGTGAATATGACAGTTTAGATATGATTATAATCTCCACACATCAGTGTTGTAAACAGTTCTCAAATTAATTATATAATTATGTTTTCACACCGAGGGAAGTGGAGAGACTTGATGTGGACTGTTATCAATAGCTCTGTGGGAGATTATCACCTTGAATATTACAGATGAGGTAGAAAGACATTTTATCTATTTTTACAATGTTGTATTTCTTTCAGTACTTTTATCAAAAGCGACTTAAAATATGTGCATTTAACCATTAGGATACAAACCCAGACCACAGTACAACGGTTCTATCTGAAATCTGTTGTGCTTCATACACAACACAAAACATTCTTTAACAGTGCGTTTTTTCTCTTCATAGATGAAGAACTGCAGCACCTGATGTCCTCAGCAGCAACATGGTGGAGATCGGATTTGATACACTTTAGATAAGAACCCATTGTTTAATATTTCTGCTTTGCCATAAGAGACAGAACATGGTCATCACAGCTGTGTCCTTCAGGCTCGTCTGTCCCTAATAAAGTGATAGGAAAAATAAAATATATCATTATTGTACAGGAAGTGTTACTTTTGAACAAGTGTGTATTCTCATTTTCTGTGGATATTCAACTATGTATTTGAATATGCTTTTGGATTAAAACGTGCACTAGCATGACAATGAATGTACAGTATGGAGTTATTTCGCATTATAATTTAATACATTATGTATTATGTGCAATACTTTGATTGTTTGCAAGTAATGAAAACAGGTCTGTACATGGAGTCAGTGTTCAGTCTGGTTGGATTCAAGTTGTGTGATTTAAACACTGAAGGTGGCAGACACGATTAGTTTTCACTGTAACACGTTACAACACTACTATGAAGAAAGAGCTTTAGGACACGTAATGCTCCTTTGAACAGCTGCTCTTGCAATGCAGATGTGACTTTAAACACTCCGGTTTCTCAGGTTTCAGTTAGCCAAGCTAGCCCGCTAGCGAAGCTAACTTACAAGCCGACACACAGTCTCCTGTCTCAGAGTCATCCGCATAAAGTAACGCTTATATCTGCTGGGTGGACCCGCTCATGTCGTTTCATGTCGGTGTTTGTCGGTAATAACCCCAATCGAATCGAAGGACAGTTACTGCACCCATGCAAAGATATTGTTTAGCCTCGGGGCTAGCTTAACTATGCTAACAAGTGGCTTTAACACACGCTGCAAATCACTTCTAACAGATCGAAATAAAATAGTTAATTTCACTTACCACAGAAACGGGAGAGCAGTCGCCGTTAGAACATCGAACTGTGCTACTGATTCGATGTGTGAGTGGACCGTCACCACAGACTCAGCTCGTATTTACTGAAGGAGATTCTAATGATGCGTTCACTTGCAGCTGTGATGAGGCGTTCACTTGTAGGTCGTTAAAGCCGAACTCACAACACACAGCACAGCTTACACTGTGACGTCACGTGAATTCCAAACATCTATATCGCTTAAACGAGGGAGTTAAAAACAAATTCATCCCCCTCAGAGTTGTCATGAGGGAAGAACCTAGCGATTGAGACTAAAACCAAAGTTTGAGCAATGTTGTAAGAAGGTGAAATTCTGCTGTAAAGTTGGGCAACCTGTAAACACAGTCTGTTAATGCATAGATAACTCAAACCATGGTCTGACACTGCCATCTAGTGACTAAATATTGCAGCACAGCGGCCAGTTATAGTTTGAAGAATGAAAATACTTTCATTCTTCAAACTGGAAGCCACACCACGGTCAGACGGTTTTGTTAAAACTTAATCCTTCAATAACTTTAGATCTCCATTTTGTTGTGATGACGATCGTCTAAATTGTAAGTTGATTTGATGAAAGCTGTAGGAGGAGTACTTCAAAACAAAAATATGGAATATGACCAAAATGGCCACTAAAGTCAAACTGGCGGGCTTCCTGTTGCGTTATTCATATTGCACTGATGGACTTTTTTGTGCATCTAGTCATGATACACAATAGTCTTTGTTTTTTTTGAGGATCGGTGAATGCTAAATGAGGGGCTTTTCCGTAGGTGGCGCTCTTGAGCCATTTTGCCACGCCCTTTTCAAAATACTCCAGAATACGTAAAATTAAGCCGCCTTCGAATTTACTGCTCCTACAACTTTTTGAGCACATTAAAGCCCTCAAAAAGCCAATTAGTTTAAGCGGAGAAAAATAATAATAATAATAATAATAATCATTTCAATCTCAATAGGGCCTCCCACCGATTTCGGTGATCGGGCCCTAATAATAATCATTTCAATTTCAATAGGTCCTCTCACCGATTTCGGTGCTCGGGCCCTAATAATAATCATTTCAATTTCAATAGGGCCTCCCACCGATTTCGGTGCTCGGGCCCTAATAATCATTTCAATTTCAATAGGGCCTCCCACCGATTTCGGTGCTCGGGCCCTAATAATAATCATTTCAATTTCAATAGGGCCTCCCACCGATTTCGGTGCTCGGGCCCTAATAATAATAATAAAAATCCTTACAGATTCAATAGGGCCTCTCACCATCGGTGCTCGGGCCCTAATTATTGAGCCCATATGTTCCTGCACGCAGCCTTAGATCCTCAGATGGATCCTGCTGTTCCAAAGTCCGGGTTGAAAACTAAACCGTGACCCTGCTTTTAGCATCAGGGCCCCTCGGCTATGGAACGGCCCCCTGAGGAGATAAGGCAGAGTTAGTGACTTCTTTTAAATCACTTCTTAAAACCCATTTTTATAGACTTGCTTTTATATGATGTCTTTTAACTATGTTTTTATCATTTTCACCTTTTATTCACATGTTAATTTATCTCTTGTCATTTTACTGCTCAAAACACTTTGTAAACTCTGTTTTTAAAAGGTACTATATCAATTGAGTATATTATTGTTATTATTTATTCAGGTTGAAGGTCTGCAGACTGACAGAGATCAGCTGTTCTTCTCTGACTTCAGCTCTGTGGTCAAACCCCTCTCATCTGAGAGAACTGGATCTGAGTAACAACAACCTGCAGGACTCAGGAGTGAACGAGCTGTGTAGTTTTCTTCAGAGTACCACCTGTCAACTGGAGACTGAGGTCAGTTCACTGACTGGCTTTTGTATATCTCAAATCTATAATACAGCATACATACCCAATTGATCTCATTTAATCCTAATTTAACAATTTTAAATATTCACCTACTTGTTAAGACACATCTTAGTTTAGTTCTGGATTTCCTAAACTGATCAACAGAGACCAGGTCCAAATAATATATAGTTACTGAATCAGGACTCATTTTTAGTCCAACATGTATGATTTCATATTTATTTTTCATCTTATGAGTATGTGCTGACAAAAATATTTATATATTATTTTCAGACTTGAACTCAGTTTAATATACATTTTTTTATTCTTTATCCAGGTTGAAGGACTGCAGTCTGTCAAAGATAAGCATTTCTACTCTGACTTCAGCTCTGAGGTCAAACCCCACTCATCTGAGAGAACTGGATCTGAGAGGAAACGACCAGCAGGACTCAGGAGTGAAGAAGCTGCTTCGTCTAAAGCAGAGTTCAGGCTATCGACTGAAGACTGTGAGGTCAGTAGATGGTTGGAGTCAGTCCACACTGCTTTCATCAGTATTTTAATAAACACAGTAAGTATCACAGTACAGATCCAGGGTCTGTGCTACCAAGCAGGATTTGTAGCCAGTCAGATATACCTCAGTGTACCCTCAAGATCGGCCTGCATCATTGTATCATTGATTACAAGGCAAAAACACCTAATGACGCCAAGGTGCAAAGGGAATTTATGACACATGACTCATGGAGCTTCTCTTTCCAGCTTCTCATTCCTCTTCTCCATCCTTATCACATCACTACATGTTACTGACTTGACCCCTTATCTGGAGTCCCTTAGCCTTATCGCCCGCAGATCCAGGGCCGCAGCTGTGGCCACATCATCATGGATTACGATTTGTGGATCGCGTATCAGAGGTCGCAATGGTGGATCCAGTGTGGCAGATTCTATATTGTGCGGGCTGATCGTTATAATGATGGCGTTTCCTTTATCGTGTTGGCATCAGATAATGGTGGTGGACCACGACCGAGCTGGCAGCTGATGATTTTACCCTGTTAAAAGGGTTTTAAGTAGTTTTTCCTAATGCTTGTTGTGGGTTAAGGGAAGAGAATGTCACACCATGTTAAAGCCCTATGAGACAAATTGTGATTTTTGAATATGGGCTATACAAATTAAATTTGATTGATATAAATGGGTGTCATCCGCGTAGCAGTGGAAATTTACCGAGTGTGTCCTGATAATGTTTCCTAGTGGAAGCATATATAATGAGAATAAAATTGGGCCGAGCACAGAGCCCTGTGGAACACCATGGTTAACTTTGGTGCGCACAGATGACTCATCATTAATTTGCACGAATTGGGAGCGATCAGAAAAATACGATTTAAACCAGTTAAGGGCGGTTCCATTATTGTTAATTAACTGTTTAAGTCTTTGTAATAAAATTTGATGGTCAATTGAGACGAATGCTGCACTGAGATCTAACAGAACGAGGACAGACAAAAGTCCCTGATCTGAGGCTATTAAAAGGTCATTAGTGACTATTGCCAAGGCTGTCTCTGTACTGTGATTGGCTCTCAACCCAGCCTGAAAGTCTTCATATATATTATTTTCCTGGAGAAACTCACACAGCTGATTGGCTACAACTTTTTTTATGATTTTAGACATGAAGGGGAGATTAGATATTGGCCTGTAATTGGCTAAAACCTCTGGGTCTAGGGTGGTTTTTTTGAGAAGGGGTTTGATTACTGCTATTTTAAAAGTCTGTGATACATAACCTGATGATAATGACAGATTGATTGTGTTAAGTAACGAACTCTCAATTAGGGGCAGAATTTCTAATTTTGTAGGAATAAGATACAGGTTGTTGGTTTAGAACCTGAGATTATTTTGGTAAACTGATCACGAGTGATCAGAGAGAAGCTGTCTAAGTAATGGGTAGGATTCTCAGCCGATTCTGAAATCTCTGTTGTTGGGAGGGTATTAGTGCCAATTGAGAGCAGGAGATGGTTGATTTTATTTCTAATAGTTTGAATTTTATCATTAAAAAAGGTCATAAAGATATTGCTATTTAGGGATCGAGGAATACTGGATTTGGTGGAGGTGTGACTCTCTGTCAGCCTGGCTACAGTGCTGAAGAGAAACCTGGGGTTGTTTTTATTCTCTTCTATTAGTTTTGAATAGTAGGCAGCTCTTGCTTTGTGGAGAGCCTTTTTATACTCTTTAAAGTCAGTGTGTATCTTCAGAGTCAATGAGAGTGTGTGTCTAAAGAGTCAGTGTGTGTCCTCAGACACAGTGTGGGTCCTCAGAGACAGTGAGACAGTGTGTGTCATTAGAGTCAATGTGTGTCCTCAGAGTCATTGAGACAGTGTGTGTCCTCAGAGTCAGTGTGTGTCCTCAAATTCAGTGAGACAGTGTGTGTCCTTAGAGTCAGTGAGACAGTGTGTGTCCTCAGTGACAGTGAGACAGGGCGTGTCAAAGTAAAGCTCATTATCGAGGCCACATCCTGGGATTCAAACGTTTTTCATCAAGAATCTTCGACTCGACTTGTTAGTAAACAACAGATTCAGATCTCGTGGCTTGAAGTTATTTATCTCGTTCACACACGTTATTATATCGTGGTATATCTGTAACTTACGCATTGACACAATCACAAAGGTTTTACCAGCTGTTCTTCCTGCATTTAGCAGCTGTAACTGTATTTCTTTTATTGTGGGTCATGTGTTTGTTCTCTTCTGATTTTTATTATAGAACAGTTTGATCCTCGTTGTGAAATATGAGGCTCTGCTGTCAGTCAAACTGTCAATGTCTGTGATTGGTCATTCACAGTTATCCCCGCCCCTTTTATATGCACATGCTCACACTATGAAACATGGCTTCACCTGTAACAGCAGTAAATCCACCTCTCAGGTGTCCACTCTGCACTTTGACATGCAGAGGAAACACACTTAGCTTTTAGCTTGTTCATTCCAACACATGAACATGAAGCAGAGAGGATGCTGCTCCACCTCTGAACAGGACTGAAGTCCCTGCTGCTCTTTCTACTGGATGTGCTGCATCACTGACTCACAGCCGACGAAGTGAGTTCTGTAAACACTGATGTATTTTTCTCTCAACAGATGGAGATTATCTTTGTGAAGGTGAGTGAGAAGAGAACACAAACACACTCAGCAGATTATTTCTGTTTACGACGACATGACTGCAGATCAACACTTTTCTAAATCTGTTTTGAGTGAATTTGCAGCATCTCTTTCAACATCTTCCCTCAGTTCATGATCTTTACCGCTTGTCCTCTTGAGGGCAGCAGGGGGGAGCTGGAGCCAATCCCAGCTGACATTGGGTGGGAGGTGTGGTGCGCCTTGGACGGGTCACCAGTCCCTCACATGACCGGCAAACGACCATTCACACTCACATTATCACCTACGCTCAATGTAGAGTCTCCAATTTACCCAACCCCTAATCTGCATGTGTTTTTATGAGATGAAGCCGGAGCACCTGGAGAAACACGGGGAGAACCTGCAGACTCACACAGAAAGACCCCATCTGAACCAGGATTCAAACCAGGAACCTTCTGGCTGTGAGGCGAACAGCCCCAAAGTCTTGGGGCTGTTCGCCCCTCGCTACCGATTGTGTTTATTCACTTGAAGAATGTGTTTATTGAAATGACACAACACCAACAGAATAAATACACCCTCTGTAAAGAGTCACATATAGTGTATTTAACTTTAACCTTGTACTTTAGTATATCTCCATGTGTGTATAACCACATTCTGTGTAACTTTTTTTGCTCTTAAAGTTCCTGGATTCACGTCACAAATTGATTTAGTTACAAAGTTAGACACATTTAAATCACTTTGAGTTCAAAATCAGAGCTTTGTCTTTGACACAAAAGATCAAAACTCTGGACTTTAAAATAAGACGTTTTCATTTCTGCATCAGGTGCAGAGAAGTGGTTGCTTTTCTACTTGTTGACCCACAGGTGCCGCTGTAGTATAACAGCAGAACATCCTGGTCAAAGCCTTTATGTTCAGTCCATGAGTCAAACACATGGATCATTTCCTCTGTGACAAACCCAATGTAACTAGATGAAAAACATCTCAGAGAGAAAAGTTGTTTTTACTTGTTTCTGCTTTAATTCACAAAAAACATCCTTCCACTGACTTTACTGGAAATCATTATTCTGGTTTTCTTTCATCTTACAAACAAACAGGTGAAAACATCCCCTCCTTGGTGCAGGTAAAAGAACAAAATCACCAATTTGATATAATGGAAACACCCAGAAGAAAAATGAATTTCATATTTACAGTATGAAGAAGAGTTGATAAAGAGCAGAGCATTTTTAAGTATCTGAGGAAACTGTTTCATAAATGTTTTACCATATTTAATAGAAAACTGACCCAAGGAATTTGTATACAAACGTAGATGAAGATTATTCGTCTGTCCAGTTTGTGAATTGTTGCTAAAATAATTTCTAAAACAATGTTCTCGACCACCAACTCAGAACAACCACAAGGGGGAGACTCCAGCAAGCCTCTGGGAACCTCAGCATGCTGGGAATTAATTGATGATGGGAGGTTCACGGCAGAGACAAGTGACAGAAATCGTCTGAGAGAAGATGTCCTAAGGAAGTGGACATTTGGGCCTGTTGTCTTGAACAGGTTATGTTATTCTGTGGAGACACTTGTCTCAATTGGATCATTTCACTGAGTTTATTTTCAAACCCATCTCAGTTCTTTCTGAAATCAGGATAAGAAATGTTTGACAGAGTCAGTTCCTGACAGGCTCAAGTTCTTACTGTATGGAGTGGTCATCATCTGTCTCATGACCAGTGAACTAGAAATCATGGCGTCATTTGTGCGTCCTCTGCCTGCACCGACGGCTCCGGGGCTCACGGCAAGGTGTGGAAGGCCTCGAAGGACGCCTGCTGCATGTACCACTGCGACAACGACTCCATCGTCCCCAAGTAGAACAACTTCTCCAACATGGTGGCGCCCGTATGCCGCAGAGCAGGGGAGGTGATCATCAGCCAGGCCGACGACACCAGCTGCTGCTCACAGAGTCTGTGTTGAGGCGGCAAGTTTGAAATGTTCAAACTCAAGAAGCTGGTATAGAAGGCTGATTTGAAAATCCAATGCTGAAGATGTGATTTGTGGCCCTGCAGTTTGTAACCAGAGCCTGTGTGACTTCGTCCCTCCTGAGGGTAAATACAAGGAGAAGCTGGTTTCGTACTACAGGCAGGATTTCTGCTGTCCGTGCTACGTCTGTGGTGAGTTTCTCTTTCTCAGACTTTTTATTTAGCCTGAATATGAGATTTCTTTCTAGAAATAAGGTCATAAAAGTTTTTGATACAGATGAGTTTTTCGATGACAGAGAGGAGCTGTGTTTTATTTTGAGTGTTTTCATTCTGTTTATAGTTTAGACTTAGTTCAGAGTTAGTTCAACCTGCATGAGTTTCTGGAGGCTGGTGTGATGTGTTTTGTCGCCTCGGTGGAAACGTCTTTACCGCAGCATGCTAAGAGAGCAGGACAGATAAGATCCCAAAATGTTTCATTTAGTTGCTTTAATGTAGAAGTTGTGTTTTTGCTATTACGAGCAACGGAAGTGATCTTTTACTGCGGAGAGAGGAATTGACGAGAGGAGGAAAATAAACAGGCCTTTTGTCCTGATTGAATACGCATCTTTCCTGTCCTTCTACTGATGCCCTGCAGTATATGGAAAGATATTAACGGGAGCAATGTACAAAGTATTCCTGTATGACGGCAAGGAGCGACAAAAGCGTCCATAGCAACCACCTTAGATACGACAGAAATGTGAAAAATCTTCATAATAACTAACAAACCAATCATCGTATAGGTAGACTGAATGAAGATATTGCAACTGAAACACACATGTCTCGCCATAAATATCATCAAAACACATTTTTATTAAGAAACATTGCTAAAATATATCATTTTCCACCAAGAATTTAGCAATCTCCGCCATCTTGCTGGATCATATCGCTGCAAAGGTCTGCGCAGGCGCACTTGTCGTTTGTAGCGCTGTGCATTCTCTGAAGCATATCTATTTAAGCTACATTTAAAACATCTCTCCCTAACTCTCTACTCTGAGCGCACTACAGTGAATATTAATTAAATATTATAATAATAATAATCAACTCTTTATATAGCACTTATCAAATCTGCTATGCCATAAAATAGAGAAAATATAAGAATAAAAACTAAATAAAACGGATGAAAAATAAAATGCAGGGGAATTTAAAACACCAATGTGATGGCCGCAACAGCAACCACACACTGACATTCCGAAACATGGTGGTAACTTCTTGATTTCTAATTTGCTTAGTTGTTTCTTTTTGCACACGCACCCACTTCATATATAAAATAACTGGACACTTTTTGATTTCTTACAACAAACTTTTATTTGTTAAATATTTTCTTTCTGTGATAATTAATTACGTTTTCTTTGAGTTAGTAGTTCCTGGGGGGTTGTTGCTGGAATCATCTGGCAATTCAGCAAAAGGAGGCCCAGCTGCAGCAAACCACCTTCAATGGCTTTGAGTCCTAATTGGACTTCACCATGTCTCTTGCCATCATGGGGAAGGACATTGTTGCCTTATCTCTATTTGTAATTGTTAAATCTTTAATTATTGCTTGATATTTATATTTAATTCTTTTCCCTTAGTTAATATTATATGGTATAATACTGGGATGTTATGTTGTGGCTGTAGTTTGTTTTCAACGTTAGTATGTCTATTTGTATCCCCCTCTTTGTTTTGAGTGGCTTGACCAGCCAAAATATATGTTCCCATCTCTCAGTCGAGATTTTTTTTTTTTCCCTCTCTGTTGTGATGCTGTCAACTGGTCGCCAGTTGCTGCTTGAGGATAATTTGCCTTTTTACCGGTTGTGAGATTTTCTTTTTACTTCTTGTTAATGGAAATTGACTTAAAAAACAACTTTTCGTTCAAAGAAACTCTGTGGCTCTCTGGTCTTCCTGCTTGGTCCCTCACAACCAAGAAAATCAAGTACAATATCAAAGATTTGAATTATGGATAGCTCATTCGATATCCTCTAGCACCAGTTCAGAACTGCAACCTAGTTCGGGTTCAGGTCACTGGAAAAAGGATTTTGGACGAACCGCATGCAGAGCTGCCAGAAACGGTATATGAGCTGCACTACAACCTAATTCCTACTCGTTTATTCCCTAAATTTTAATAGTGACTATTTCGGACTTCAGTGCTTTTTTGCTTGTCGTCATAGTATAACAGTTATGTTAGTATTATTCATCGGCCAGTTTACAATTCAGTTAATTGGGGGTACATATGACCATATTTATCTCCCCCAATGACTATTATGACTACTTCCCTGATACACATAGTAAGCTCAGTCACTGGAGTACATTGATTATTGCCACTATTAATAACTACACAACATGTTTGAATCCATGACAACGAATCACATTAACTTTGCTTTATTCCAAAGAAAAATTTAAATATTGATGCCATTCTCGTGTCTGTGGGATGAATATGAAGTTACAGTTTAGACGTGGATTATAAAAACTTAAAACATGTAAATGTTTTAAATTAAATAATCAGAATTTAACGTGCTAAAACTTTAAAATACTATGTACAGTCTTAAATATGTTTAGGTAGGTCTTATATTGTTAACATTCATTGACTCAAGGCCTATCCTTGCTACACTGACATGACTGATAATGAAAGCAACTGAATATAATCCCCACAATCTTAATGTCATACGTGTGAAAATCAACTAAGTTAACTTAGTATTGGCTTTTATAATTAATTTAAGGAGTTGGAAATTAATGTAATTTCAGGATATGGTAAGTAAATTTTCTTGCTTTGAACTTAATCAACTGTTGTGTCAAAACAAATTGAATCAGGTAGAAAAACCTATATCATACATGTTGATGAACTTCCAACATATAAAACCATGTGATGATGCTAGCTGAAGATTAGCCTGAATTGCTAAGAAATGTTGTTTTTCAAAAATGTTGGCTGTGGGGTAAAGTGAGACAAATGCTGTGGGGTAAAGTGAGACATGAAGCACAAGTTAAGTTTAGTCTTAAAAACATTTTAGTCTAATATTGCGTTTAATATGTTTTATCTTTAATGTCATAAACATTGTAGAAAAGCCATCATGCCAAGAAAATACACCAGGAAGACAACCTGAGGCCAAACAGCCCTCGCAGAGATGGAGAGTGCAGCCGCTGAGGTCATGCAAGGAAAAGTCCTTAAGAAAAGCTGGAAGGGATAGAAATATTGACAAGACAACCCTCAAAAGATTCATAAAGAAAAAAGGGAATGTAAAATAGGTAGCCTGGGGTGCAGTAGCTGAGGTAAAGAGAATATTCACAGATGAGATGGAGGAGGAGCTTGCAAAACACTTTAAACAACTAGCTGACCAGTTCCATGGCCTTACTCCAGTTAAGTGCTGTGAACTGGCATTTGAATACGCAGAGAAAAACAATATCCCTGTCCCTGCCAATTGGACAGAGAAACAATGTGCAGGTAAGCTAGGGTGTGCGAGAGATCACATGAATCATAATAATCATAAATGTGCTTAATTGACCAATCCCCATGATTCTGTTACTAGTCCGATATTAGTTTTGGAATGTGTGGTTGTCAATCTAGCTGTCAGGATTTGAATTATTACAACATGTGTTGTTATGGTAGTTTTAAAGTGGAAAAGTAAGTGGATCACTTTACCCCCTTGATTTCTCTGGTCTCACTTTAACCCTAAACTGGGGTAAAGTGAGACACAAGTTCCCTTTTTTTTAAACAATCATATTTTCACTGCCCTTTGTCCTGAAGACATCCTGATCATTTCCATTGCTAGGAAACATCCTGAATTAATGGGAAATGTGTAAATTTTACTGATATATAATTTTAGCTCGCCTAGAGGGGAGCAAATGTAAAAAATGTCTCACATTACCCCGCTCTCCCCTATTCTAGTTTTAGCATACGATCAGATATGAGCAGCTTTTATAGTAAAACGGTAAACAGGGGAGGGTTATTTAAACTGAGAATCAAAATGGTTACTATTTTAGTGAAACAGAAATTGGAAGTGGTTCACAGACAGCAACCTTTAGTAGGACCTACCTGACTCACGCCGGTTTCACACAGGAAGCGGAATTAATAATTCAAATAAATCACTTGTCATTGCACGTGCATTTGACTGCATTCAGATGAGAGAGTGGGATTCGAACCGCCAACCTTCTTGTTGCAAAACACCCACTCTATCCCCTAGGCCACGCTCTTACCCCAACCTAAACATTGCACTCCGATTACTTCTCACACTGCCTGTCACTGTTGCTTCTGGGGAAAGGAGTTTTTTTGCCTTGAAACTAATCAAGACATATCTGAGGTCCACCATGGCTCAGGAGCGACTGTCAGATCTGGCAGTAATATCCATTGATCAAGATGTGAGGAGAAAGCTAGACATGGAAGATGTCATAACTGCATTTGCAAATGCTAAAGCACGAAGAATCAGGATTTAATCCTGCACTCAACACTCACACACAGTAAGTGGCAGTTATAACTCCTTTCAATCCATGCCATTTTCATTAAATTCTATACTGAATGCTAACTTATATGCTCCTTCTCTCCTTTTGTCTGCTTTTTCAGGTATTTGCTCCCCTCCTGTGCAGATTGAAGAATGTGGAGCTGCACCTCCTTTGCCCTCCGACTCCATCCCCACCTTGGCCAACTCTTTTCACCGAACCCCACATACTGAATCAAATGTGTACAGACACACACGCACTCAGTCATTCACATCCACTTGTCTCCCTTTCACTAACTAACTCACTCACTCACTCATTCGTCTCCGTTTTTGTCACACACACACACACACACACACACACACACACACACACACACACACACACACACACACACACACACACACACACACACACACACGTCTCCCTTTCACTCACACTCATTTACTCACCTTCTCTCTCTCTCTCTTTCTCTCTCTCTCACACACACAAACATAGTCAAAATAGATGTTAAAGTCAGCCGTTTTGCTGTAAAGTTAATCATTATGAAGTAAATAATTCTTTAGTTGTTTCTATTCACAATAAATGTCAGTTTCACATAAGGCTCATTAAATGTGTGTGTGCCTGGTGGGTGTGGGGTTGGAGGGGATTGTTTTTGTTTATTTTTTTGGGGGGGGGCTCAAAATTGTTCTTGCCCAGGGCCTCTATTAGCCAGAACCGCCCCTGCGCTGAAGCGACGCTGAAGCAATGTATGCTTCTGCGTTTTGACGGACACGGACAGATAGGACCGCCCTCTCCAACGTGGAACGCCCTCTGCGTGCCTCTCCGAGGCTCATCGGAGAGCTTTTCGTGCAGCTCTCATTTTTCTATACACGTCGAAATGACGGACAGCCCACGGATAGCACTTGGCTGTGATTGGTCCGCTAACGCCAGCATTTCGGAATGGAAACTTCCTGTTCCATTCCCTACATCACAATAAACCAAAATCACAACTACGACTCTATGATTAATGTGACAAGTGTGTTAAGCGGCGTTGTCCGGCTGACGGTGGCTGGTTAGAGCACTTACAGCATATGTGTACGGTCACATACGGTTATAACGAACTTTGATAACGGGGGTAGCGGGCTAGCCACCATGCTAACTGCGGTGGGAACAGCGCAAAAACCCGCTGACTTTAATCCCACGGCTCTCATGACACTGTTTCTCAAACACCGTCAGGTTAGAAGCAAACACTTGGTAGTAGCTAGTATCGGGTGTCCGTGCTGACTGTGTGTGGAAGCTGGGGGGAGCTAGCTGCCTCCGTGTAGCTTCAAGCTGGTGCAGCTGTTGAATTAGCAACATTAGTTTGGAAACAAGACCGGGGAACCGCTGCGCTAAGACACGATAACAAAAGCATTTTTACCCGCTGGGTTTCACTTTATTCAGCAAAAACTGTCGCGTCATCAACATCCTTTTTCTGTTAGTTGCCATCGTTCACTGTGTGTGAGGAGCCGGGAGGACGTAAATAAACCAGCGTGGACTTCTTCTATATACCTCATGAGGTAGGCTTGTCTAAGCTCGACTTCCGTTTCGCCATCTACTGTTCTGGCGGTGAATTGTTTTCACAACAAAAAGGCTCGTAGAACTATAAATCAAAAAGGGTCCGTCCGATCCGTCCGTCCGTCATTCCGAAACGGACTCGGAGAAGCATACTGAGGCCAAGGGTGCTTAGCGCCGTGAAGCGATCGTTTCAGTCTATTTTTTTCGCTGGCAGCGAACGTATAGCGCCAGGAAACACACTGAAAAAGTATTTTAAACTATATTGATGACATATTTCATATGATATAAATGATCAAATTTGCATCCCATACTTTGAATTCCCCTTCTGGAGTCTTAATCTTACCAATTTTACCAATGACATTATTAAATGTCCCCCTCTGCCCATCCACTACAGCCACACAAGCAGTCATAAATATAAAGAGAGAGAGATGGGGGGGGGGGTTCACTCCGCGTCCGGTGTGAACCCGGCGTTTTGACTCATCTACTATCAACTCCACTTCTGACACACACAGACAAAGCTCCGCCTACTGAACCATCGAGAAGAGGAAGTGCACTGAACAGAAGCAGAGTCTCTGACGAAGTTTCTCCTGAAGGTTTTAAGAGCAAGTTTTAACTTTTTAACCATGGCGTGTGAAAGTAACAGCGTGTCTGATGAGAGGATAGGAGAGGCCCTGATCAGGGGGGTCATTGAGGAGGAGCTGAAACACAGACCCTCGGAGGACGTCCCGTCCCCCACCCTCCCTGCTGTGGAACTAAAGAATGAGCAGGAGCACAAGTGTGTGGACCAGCTGAGCACATTGGTCCGCAAAATTGGTGACAAAATAAAGGACGACGTGGAGATCCAAGATGCAATAGATGGGCTTGCTCGAGGCTTCAAGTGGGACAGATTTAAGGAAATGGCAAACAAGGTGTTTGAGCAGGGGATCACTTGGGAGAGGATTGCTGTTCTCTTCTATGTTGCCGGCAGGTTGGCAATCAGAATGGTGGAGGCTCATCTGCCTCAGTCAGTGATGGAGATCCTGGAGTGGACCGTGGACCTTTTCAAACGTGATCTCTTGGGCTGGATTCTGGGACGAGGAGGATGGATCTACAGTTTCTCTGAACTGGCGGTGGCGTCCATGCAGAACGCGTCATCCATGAGCTCTCACAGAGGAGGCCTATTCATCCCCTTCTTCGCCGGCATAGCTCTCGGATTCTTCCTCAGCTGGAGACTGACCAGATGACATTGAGGCGAAACTTGTTGCCGGAAAGATGATTATTTTTACTCAAATTTTCCACTTTTCCTTTTCCTACTATTTCTCTGATGACAATAGAGCTGCAGCCAGTAATTGAGAAACAGTAAAGGATGGGGGGAATCTGTAATGAACATTATATAATCCATAAAATGTTCCATTATTTTTACTTTGTTATTGTCACGTGTGTGGCTCATATAACTTTGATGATTTACAGAGCTGCTGTTATTTTCCATACATTTCATGTATGCTATGTCAGTGGTCTGTTACACATCTCTAAATAAGAGAAAATTAAAAGCTCTGTAATTAAAATCAAGATGGAACATTAATGTTTCTGTTTCTCAGGCTGAAATTTCCTTTTCAATGGTCACTTGTTTCTTCAATTATTTACATTGAATGTATCGTTTTTCCAAATTGCACCAATCTCAGCACTGCACTATTTCAGTTGATTTACAACAGCAACTTAAGAAAACACATGCAAGTTGACAAAACACAAGCAAAGTAAGAAAACAACTTCATCAATTTCACAACACAACACAACACATTACAGAAACGCGCAGCAAATAGACAAACGCGCTGCAAATAGAGGAGAAAACACAATGGAAGTGTTTCCAGAGGACAGCTCAAAGTGATGGATACTGCTTCCACAGGAGACACAAAAACATCCAATACACCATACAAATTCGGTTCCACACAGGGTTCTGCCACCCGCGGCTCTGGAGCCGAACGCGGCTCTTCACCCCTCTGCAGTGGCTGCACAGTTCAGTGTTGTGCATATGTTTCGTGAACGCTGAACTTAACGAATCAGTTTTCATATTATTAACATGAACGTAAGGATGAACGTGCATGAACGTCACGTTAATTTTTTTAATCATCATCGTATCAGGCCATCATGAAATACCAGGAGCGGGCGAGTGTGTGTGCGCGTTTGTCTATTTGCTTCGCGTTTGTCTATTTGCTGAGCGTTTCTGTAATGTATTGTGTTGTGAAATTGATGAAGATGTTTTCTTACTTTGCTTGTATTTTGTCAACTTGCATGTGTTTTCTTAAGTTGCTGTTCGTTGAGCTCTCAGGGCCACCAAAATGTAACATTGTGCAGGGGGGAGTGGAGGGGACATCAAAGTGCAATAGTCTGGGGCATCTTTGTGCGTGAAAGATGTATGATGGGTACAGTTAACTGTGAACGTGTAGTGTGTGGAGCCCTATGAGCCGTTGATAACAATCTGTTAATAATTAAGAAACAGTAAAAGGAAAAGTCCGTTTGCCTTTTACCATTTAGTAGGGTGCGGTTAGAAGATGGAAAAAAAACAACACCTCACTCCTTGATTGTAAAACTTTATTCAAAACAAATACATAGCAACAACATGTCAGAAGAGGTAGGAGTCATGTTTTTTAAAAGTTATTGTTCAAGTGGGTTGTTAAGGGTTTATGTTAGGGGTCCTAAATAAATACTACTACTACAGTAACGTTTTCATAGGGATTGTTACAGGTGCATTTTGGATTAAATAACAATTCAAGTGTGCTTTTCTATATTGGAACAAAAGATGTAGTTTATTCTCCTCAACCTATTAGGAATGAAGACAGAATAAACACAATGGTGTTGGTGGTGAACTGAAGCCAGATTAATGACCCACTTCATCATTAACACTAAAACTAACATTAATTTAATTGAAGAAGACGATAAACACCAACCAGCAAATTAAGCTTAGATACAAATAAACAGTGGAGTAGCAGAGCCGAGTCATTAATAGGTTTTAATAATGTCCTCTAACACTGTGCATAAATGAATGGATGAGGAGGAAACGTGGGTTCAGCGATCAGAGTTTTGTAACCATGACGATGGAGTTAGTTCAGTATCACACAGATCGACCGACGGAACCCAACCATCCCAGTACAAACACAAGCATATAATAAAAATTCTGTTAAATTCTATAGATTGAGGATCACATCTGTCTCTGAATTTAATAATCCTGCAGTTTTGGATGATTAAAATAAGAACAGTAGTCCCCTCACATTCTGATAGTGTTTTTCTTTTGACTGCACCTTTGAGTTGGATCTTTTTTTATTTCAGGCTCCATTCAATCTATCGTGCTCACTCTCAAGTACTATTATAACAACAGCAACTGCAGCACATCAGTGCACTTTCTTTATTAGTGACATCACCGCTTTCCCATAAAATCTCTCTTCACCTCCACCAGACTAACAAACACGATGTCAGTATCAGAAAGTTTCACTTCGTCTTCTCATTGCTTGATGCCGTGACGGTCATGACTCATGGAAACCCATTGATCAGCAGGAAAATTTAATATTCATGAGGTGCTTTGTATTGACCATTTATGGTTGAACGTGGGCTTGTACAAGGCCGACATAGCAGCAGATCAACATTCACAGGTAGACAGTGAATTATAAAGTGAGCATTGCGTTCAGGTCAGCATGGGCACGGTTTTATAAATTATATTTATTTTTTTTGCTTATGCCATTTTCAGCTTTCGTGCACATTTAGACTTTTAGTATGAATCTCACTGACTGATTAATAAATGAGGCCCCTGATCACCTAAGGACTTTTTCTTTAGCTTTTGTTTACTGGCTGAAATATCTCAAAGTTTTCCAAAGTTGTAGATGATGTGCAAGATGTGATGAAATGAACTTCCTCCCAACTGAGGGAATCCATTGATTTCACTGAAATGAACCAACTTTACTCCAAATGTTATTTTGAATTCTGGTGTCAAGAAGCCATAACTCTTTAATTGCAAACATTAGATTAAAAACATCTATCCCGACAGTGGAATGATAAAAAAACAAAACAGACTCTCTTAAAAGTTAGAGAGCTACCACATCAGAAATTGTCACCACCTGCCCCCATCAGAATGTTCACCTCTAACTTTAAATTGGAAACAGGAAAGCCTCCATTTTAGCAACAAACCAATACTGAGCATCTGACAGCCAAAAGCTACTATAGGCAAGTAAGTAGATTGTAAAAAAAACCCAAAGGAGATACTATGGATAAAATCAACTTATGTCAGTATCTGACAGAACAGCATCTGAATATTTTTGTGCTGTAACATCACCATGTTTTCATTACTTATCTTTACGGAGCTCGACACACTATGGTGGATAAACATGTTTTAGAGAACTTAAGACCTATAATAAAATGTGCCCTTTAAATAGATCCATGTAGTGCATTATGGTTTAAATGGTATAAATAATAATTACGCTTTTCATGTAATCAGATTATGTAAGAGCATTGTCATGATAACAGATGTTATCTTTCAGGATACATTAGAAAGCATTGAATCGAATACCTTACTTTCAGCATGTCAGGCAGGAAAACAGAACAACCCTTTAGGCTACTAGATAATCTGGAAACATTGTGGAGTGCACACTGCATTCTTAAAGGAGAAAAAGATTTGCCACATTCGCTAGAATCATATATTAGCATCTCATAATAATTAGATTCAGATTTAAAAATATGGATCTCAGAGTTAAAAAAATATTTTGTTTAATCTATGAAGTATCGATATAATGCTTAAACTAAATCTATTTATACTATAGTGTAGCAAATTCTTCTCTCTTAATTTCAAGGTAATGATTTTGTAATTTTAAAATTTTAATTTTGGGATTGGGTTTTCTGCAAAAACTTGATTATTATAGATATTTTTTCTCCCAACAGGTCTGGTAGTTATGACACGTGTATCTGCAATTGCACTGTTTACTACTTACTGCAGTGGTCTTTTCATAACTACAAGTATTATTTTTGCTTAATTGTTTTCTTATAATTACGAGTCATGGATCTTGTATATATGAAACACCTTTGTATTATTTCAAACACGAGTTAAGAGAAACGTAGTACTTAGTAGATAAGGATCTCTTAATTATGAAACAGTTCACTTGTAATTGTTTCAAAAACATCTTTTGGATACAGATCTCTTAATTAGCAAAGCACTCCTGTTGATTTGCTTTCTTTGCTGAATGCAATGTGCTTCCACACACACGTCAACACTTTTGCTTTGCAACATTTTCTGGGTGCAATTCTTATTTCAGTGTAGACTTTGTTAGTGTTGGTTTTGAATTCCACTCTACACTTTCATGTCAACAGCAGATTGTTAGACCCTGCAGGTATAGAAGAAGAGGGAACACCGTAAAGCACCTAAGGTGACCATCCAGGGCCTGAGTCAGGGCCAGTGAGGAACACACAGGTGGGGGTTACTCAGCAGGGTTTGGGATGTTAAAGGGCTGGGGCATCCCTCTGACAGAGGTTGTGTTCCCGCCACAGTCCACATACTGGTACATCTCCTGAGACACCTGCTCCACGTGGCCAAAGTATGTTGTTGTGACAGTGACTCTGCAGAGGGTGGTAAGGCATAGGTTGGAGCTTACACAGTCAACTCAATGGTGCATATTTGATTAGAATAAATGAAGGAGGATCAACACAACTTACTGCATCATGACGACAATGTTGTGAACCCTGATGGTTTGCAGGGTGCAGTAGTCACTGGGAAACAAAACAAATATGAGTATTTGTGCATAGTGGAGCAATAGAAAATTACTGATAATGTTTTCAAGCAGGGAGAAACTGCAAAAACTTGTGACGTCTGAGTGGATTAATAACAGTAAAGATTAAAACTCACAGCTAAGGTGGGTCTCTCAATTTCAGGGTTGGGTCATATCATATAATAACATTGATATTTAACAAAAAATGGCTGAATCATGATTTCAGCTGCATTCCAGCAATACAATATTTTACCTAACTACTACACATTGTTTCACAACTGCTGTGAGGGACACAAGAACAGACATGCTGGCAGCTCTATAAGGTTCTACTTCTCTATCTTAATAGAGGTACTTTAAATGGTGGGGTTGTGAAAAGAGGCCGTAAGACTGTAGAAACTCTTACATAAGATCAACTCTTACACATCACACTGCTGCTTACAAAAGGTTAAACCCTTGCAGAGACAAGTGCGAGGAAAACGAAAGTGCACATTGGAATCTAAATGTTAGGAATAAGGAGGGCCTCTTGCACTAGCCCCGCCGGTTCCTGCACTACTTTCTGAGCATTCATTATATATCTGCCTACTGATTTCATAGACTTGCCTGTCTGACTGTATGTGGAAAGCATATCTTACAAACTATTCATCTAATCGTCTAACCTTTACACTAGGGCTGGGCGATATGGCCTAAAACACAATATAAATCTCAATATTTTGAAATCTCCTCTAAATCACTCCACAGGAGTGGACGCCGTTCATGCTCATCATTTGTAAACTGATTTGTTTGGTTCAGCGTTCACAAAGAATATGAACAAACTGTCAATAACCGTCTCTTAACTCTTGTCAACTCATTGGGACTCTTCACTTTCGCTCTCTCATGCTCTGAGTCCTTTCCCTCCTGATACAAAAAGTTCACTCCCCTGACCATCCAGGGAGTGAGCAGTCTGCGGTGAGAGGGGCATGAGAAGAGAGCTGCTTAAAACATTCATGTGACAATTTACACTCAATTGCGCTGAAGTAATTTTATACATCGCACCTGATAAAAGCCGCGATACATTGAGTATATACCATATATCGCCCATCAGTACTTTACACTTAAAATGTGTAATGTAAATTGCCCAAGGAAGTGAAGTGCAGAGTTTGAACACGTTGTACCTTCAATAATAAAACAATTTGAATAAACAAGAAACTAGAAGTCAGTGGGGGTCACCCAGTGTGCCTCCAGTCTATGGAAAAAGTTCTACAATTTTTCTTCAACAACCCCAGATAAACTAAAGCAGTGGTCGGTAACTGGGTCAAACTTCGGGTCAAATTGGCAGCCACATCATTTGGATAATTGATTTTAGATTAGGTGCTGATGTCTGTCATTGCAACATTCATAGAATTTCCTCCTGTTTGGCAGTTGTGAACTTAGGCCTGAAGGCCGGACTTCTGAAGTAGTCATCATGCATTGTATGAAAACATAACAATAGTTAAGTAAATAATGACAGCCCATTTACAATGAGCAATGCTCTAGTTGTTCGAGTGATTTTGATGAAAAGCTGGTACTGCCACCATGCGGTTTAAGTTGAACCTGCAAATATAAAAGTAATTTCTACTGTTTTGCTTATAAAGTAGAGCTGTGAAAAATAACGCGTTAACGCGTTATGATTAAATTACAGGATTAATTCGGTTTTTTTTTTAATGCATTTAACGCATGCGCAGAAGGACCTTCCAATTCCGCCGCCTCTGCACTAGTTGCCGCTCTAATGCAGTCAGACGGCAGCTGCCATTCAAACAAACAAACAACATGGATAATTCTGATGAACCTGAGGACCTTCAGGACGGGAAGATCGTGTTCCAAAAAAACAAAGATCGAACATTCAGTAAAACCAAGGTGATATGCACACTCTGCGAGAAGTTATCGTTTCGACGTAGCAATACCCGCCTAACCACCGCAACGCGAAGCATGTGTTGGTCGGCGAGGGGCGTTCAAGTGGAATGCGCCAAACCAGACTCACTCGCAGGACACATTGTGCAAAAGAAGCGGTCAGCTTTACTGTCAGAGAATTTGAACAAGTTAGTTTGCCTCACCAACTGGCTAAAGAACGAGTAGCTAAGAGGGCCTTTAGAGGCATTAGATTGTATCATGGTGTGGTTAATGGTTGTGTGACAAAAAATATAAAAAATGTCAACCATCCTATGGCTAAGAAGCTCAAATAATTTCTGTTTGATTTTTTAAAAAAAAGTTTTATTCAACCACACAATGGCTAAGGAGCCCGAATATTGTTTAGGATGAAGATTATATTAATGTTCCATATGGAAAAGCAATGATAACTGCTGAAGAACTGCTGAGTTGCAGCACAAAAGAAAAGTTAAATGTCATAAATCTTGTTTTCACAAAAATATTCCGAGAAAATCGGTAATGTGATTAATCATGATTAATCCATAGAAACCTGTGATTAATTTGATTAAAAATTTTAATCATTTCACAGCCCTATTATAAAGATATTTTACTATTACTCAACTGGCTATGTTTTGGTAAGAATCTCTTAAACAGAAGAAAATAAAAAATAATGACAGCACATTACTGACAGGAAGATGCTTGAAAAAAAGTATCTATTTCCTTTCCTATTGACATCACAGCCAGAGGTGCTGAGCTTAGAAAAAAAAAAAATCAACATGCTTTCCATGCTCTGCACACACAATACTTACTACATGTAGCTCATCTCATCTGCGATGATGGTGGGAACCATATAATCAGTCTGGAAACAGAAAAGCAGTTAAAAATAACTGCGTTAAGAGTTGTATCCACAGGGACAGGTGGTGACCTGGTGAACAAACACTGGGCTGTACCTGTTTCTTGTCCAGAGGGCTGATGGCAATGATGTTTTTGATGCGGGTTTTACCGATCACTGTCTTTGCAAACTGCACCTGGGCTGTGATGTTGGCCACCTCCACTGAGTAGTAGTTGTTGTTTGTAATGTTGAGAGTGTTCTGAAAGGAGAAGTAGCAGAAAGGTTTAAAAGGTCCAGTGTTTAAGATTTAGGTGAAAGGGATCTATTGGCAGAAACTTGTTGTTTTAGTTACCCTAGAAACTACTTTATATTAAAATCGGGAGCGGGTCCTCTCTATGGAGGCCGCCATGTTTTTAAAGTAGCCCAAACTGGACAAAACTAAACAAATTTTTATGTTTGAGTTTTTATGACAGCTGAACTGCTACCACAGGTTATCTTGTTTGGAAGGGGAGGGTAAGGTGAGGGGCATTCAGCTGCAACATAACACTTTACAGGGATTAAAGCAAAAAAAAAAATCATCTGACTGAAAAAAAAAAATCTGCACTCACTTTGGGTCGTGGCTACTTACCGCCTCGATATTTGAACTTCACGTGGTCCATTATCACTTACTAGTTTAAAGCTAGGGCATAAAACCAATCTTTTTTTGCAAGACTTCACCATTCGTGTTAATGGGCTATAAATGACAAAACGTCTGCACAAGTTGTCAGAGCAAGCATTTATTTCCACAATGCTTTCAAGAACAATTATATTAAAGAGAACAATGTTTGAACAAAACGGTGTAACACAAAAAGATAACTTAAAACTTAAAAGATAACAGTCCTAAATAAGTTAAAACACTGAGACCCAAGAAGAGAAAATGAAAAGGTCTACTTCTTTGGCCTTTTAGTGGTGAATCCAAAGTCATCTAACTTCAGGACACCTGATGCCCGTTTCTGGGGAGGTTTTTTTGGCCCAGGAGGAGAGGAAAAGGGTTTTCCTGCAGGTGTGGCTTTAAATGAGCCAGAGGAGGAGGAGGAAGAGGGAGTTCCAACAGAAGTGCCTTTTGAGGAGGAGGTTCCTGCAGGAGTTCCTTTTGAAGAGAGGGGTTTTCCTGCAGGGTTAGAGGAGGAGGAGGTTCTAGCAGGAGTGCTTTTTGAGGAGCTGGGTTTTCCTGCAGGGGTAGATAAGGAGGAAGAGGAGGAGGAGGTTCCTGCAGCAGTTCCTTTTGAGGAGAGGGGTTTTCCTGCAGGGGTAGAGGAGGAAGAGGAGGTGGAGGGGGTTCTAGCAGGAGTGCTTTTTGAGGAGAGGGGTTTTCCTGCAGGGGTAGAGGTGGAGGAGGAGGAGGAGGAGGTTCCTGCAGTAGTGCCTTTTAAGGATTTTCCTGCAGGGGTAGCTTTTCCAGATGATGAAGATGGGAAGTGGCCTGCAGGGGTAGCTTTTCTGGATGTGAAAGATGGGAGGTGGCCTGCAGGGGTAGCTTTTCCAGATGAGGCGCCGGGCAGCGCTAATATCACCCGTTGACCCATTAGTATAAAAGCATATGGTCACTTGTTGCTCCAACATTAACTGCAACAGCGTCCTAATTTAATGTCATCCATATTCAAGAACTTCTCCGCTGTTTGCTCCGTTCAATGTCGGGTGTCGAGGGTAAATTACGTACTCTCCACTCAAGCCAATGGGGAGCCCCCCCCTCTCTTTTTATCTTTATGACTGCTTGCAGTGGATGGGCAGTGGGGGGCATTTAATAATGTGATTGGTAAAATTGGTAAAATTAAAACTCCAGGACAACAGAAGGGGAATACAAACTATGGGATGCATACTTTATCATTTATATCATATAAAATAAGTCATCAATATCGTTTAAAATCATTTTTCAGTGTGTTTACTGGCGCGATACGCTCGCGTCAAGCGCAAACAAAAATAGACTCGACGCCGAAACAATCGCTGCACGGCGCGAGGCAGCCTTGGCGCAGCGCGACCCCTCAGCCTCTGGTGGGACCCGCACAGAGCTGGGAGTGGATGGGAGCCGGACATCCAGCTGGCCAGCCGCATCGGCGGAGAGAGAGTTTAAACTGCTGCTGCTCCACTGACAATAACAACGCCGCAATCCTACACTTAAAAAATGCAATACAAACCGGAAGTATTCCAAGTATTCAGAATACGTTACTCAGATTAGTTAATGTAATGGAATACGTTACAGATTACATTTTTAGGCATGTATTCTGTATTCTGTAACGAAATACGTTTTGAAAGTATCCTTCCCAACACTGAATATAGCCTATAGGCATATAAACGTCGGTTCGTCTTTCTTTCTTTGATTCTTTAATTGTAAGCCTTTTCTCACGCTTCTGCTCCTTTTTCAATAATTCTCTACATCGTGTAGGTCCAGGCCAAACGGAAAGGAGAGCATTTTAAGACGTCTGTTGATTTAGAACTTTTTATTTAATTATTTCTGTATCTGCCGACGATGATTGATACACCGGTGGCCATGACTGATCAAAGCGAAACACAAGATGGTCTATCTGTTCAAACAGTCATTTTTTGCCACAACTCAAATTAATCCGAAACACTAGCTAAATTGCCAAACACAAGAAAACCAAGCACAACGCATGGGGATTTATTTCCAATGCTCTGCCAACGCATGGATTTTTTTTTTAAATGCCGCGTCAACTTATCCATTCAAACATGAAAAAGACGCAAGGCATGGTTCACAAACAAAAGGTTAAAAAAAATCACAGCTGATTGGTGAATTTATGCAAATCATATCAGTGTTACACCCCCCCCCCCCTATTTTTTTTTCTCTTCGGATCTGCATCGATCTCATTTTTAGCCTTATGCGAGCGGAGTTGACGGAAATCCGTCATAGCGACGGAAAACTTTAATCCATGACTTTACCACTAGATGTCACTAATTTCTACACACTGAACCTTTAAAACCAATTCAATTTCAGTATTCAAACTAGAACGGTCAGTAGAGTGCATACCTCCACCAAAAGTCCCTTTATGAATCCACATTTAAATTCATTCATTCATTTTACACTATATTTTATATTTTACACATTTATAAATGTCAATGCCCTAAACATGTATGATATTTTTGTCATGATCCATGAATTGTTCTCTGAGAAATCAAAGAAATTATGAAAATCACCTCACATTGCAACAAAAATTTTATGGGAGGTTCTCTGCACAGACAAGTTAAAATAACAACAAATCCTCCATGTTATTCAGGCGAGAGGTGGGGCAGCGGGCTGCAGCAGACAGAGGCAGGAAGTGACGTATTAACTCTGCTGCATAGATCGTGTGATCATGTTTACAGCACCCTGACACTTCATCGGCTCAAACTCTCCAGACATCTTCGTCTCTGTCGTCTACGTCAATGACACACATTTTTTGACATCAACCCGCCCTTGCTAAAGATCTTTCTTCTTTTCAGACTTCATTGTTTTAACCTCTTTCATGTTTGGATGTGTTGTTTAATCATAGAGCTCGTTTTTATTTTGTTGCTCTCAGTATTCTCATTTGTTTGTAGTTGGATGAAATCTTATCTTAAAGCAGGTGACTGGAGTTCGACCGAAAGGGTCATTCTTGATCTGGACTAAAGCGAGACTCAAGTGTTCACTTGACTAATCTTTATTAAAGATAGTCTGGACTTATGATCTCATGACTCAAACTATGGTTAGATTTAAAACCATTTAAAGCTCTGACACATCACTGCTCTATAACACTTGTCTCTATCTTAAGCTCACCACCTACTAAGAATCGTTTAGGTAGATCAATGCCTGAATATATCTGGTGCAACTGGTGGTCATCTAGAAACTCCAAGCATACTAGTCGTATTAGTGTCTGGGTGCTCTTTTTTCCCCTCGTAAAGGTGTCCTAACATTATATTTCTTACAAATATTTGCTCCTACCTGCTATTCACTTCAACTGAAGACTGTACATTGTAAAAATTCCTGCATGCGTCAGTCCAGAGTTCATCTTTGTTGGCATCGACCGTGCAGATAGCGACAGTCGGCAAAAAAGAAACACTAACACATGATGTTTGCAAATGGGGAGGGTACTACTCTTGGGTTTTTCATCACCTCATTTGGTACGTTATTACTCGACGGACTCCAGCATCACTCATGTTTACAGTTTTAAATTTGTGATCATTCTGATACATCAGAAACATGTCTTCACATCCTTTTTCTGGGCTGCACATAGACGTTTTCCAGTAAAGTCTGTAGAATTGTGTACGGCCCTACCCGCAGTTTGCGTTTCACACATGCACAACACAGCAGGAGGTTTTCTGCACAGGCGTGAATCACACTGCAGATTTCAGCAGTTTCAGGAATGGAAAAACTCACTGTGATGTTGAGATAGACGCTGCGCTTGTCTTGGTCATAGCTGACAAAAACAGACTTCACCCCAACATAGGAGACGTCGATGGAGCGAGGGAAGAGGAAGAACACGGCCAGACTGGACAGTAACAGGCAGACCACCACTGAAGCTGAGACATACAACTTCCTGTGGGATACATAGACAACTGCTTAATTTCCTTCCTAATCACACAGTGATAACAAAACGTGAGACGAGTTTCATTTGAAATGTGCACACTTTTTTGTTATTATGTTGCTCACATTGTCCAGCAGTTATTTAGGCCGGGTACTAATTGCACCACTCAAGAAATAACAAGAAGGACATTAGCCCTGGGCAATAAGCTAATACTGTGATACCATCTAATCAAGCTTTCTGTTGAACCATTGTGAGTAAATATGATAACATTATTATTATTTAAATTTTTTCAAAAAGCTTTACTTGTGTTGTACTGCAAATTTGGTCAGTCTACATCAATAATATTCCTATTATTGCATCATAATTTTCAGCCTTTCTTCCATCACAGTAAGAGAACCATAGTGCATAATATGTGCAGTACAGGATCTTCCACCGTAAATGATGCCGTCTTAAGAAAAGGACAATGTGGGGGATAAGAAAATCTGTTCCGTTTACTTCATGCCATACAATACTTACTGACCATCATCTCTGTACAAAGCATGATATATTACTTTATTAATTTTAATAATGTGGCTTGTTCTCTACAAAGAGCCACAAACAAAGAAGAAACTACTTACGTCCTCCTGGGCCGTAGCCTTTGGTCACTGTATGGAATCAATGCCACCAATTGATTTTCTTGTCCTGAAACAGACAACAAACACTGATGAGTTACTATTAGCTGTGAAGAAACTGAGGCCATGGCACAATTACCGCCTATTTTACACCATCCCCCTGGTTTATCTCTGGGTTATCACTGGTTACTGTGTAATTATGTTGGACTAGGCCATGTAAGACAGCGCACTTTTCTGTCTCCATTCTGCTTCTATAAGAGCTTGACTTTCTCAACCAAGGCTGTGCACACAGGGGTGTTACCTCTGGGTATCCTCCCTGTGCCCTGACATGTGGGACATGTCACACTGTCCCGTCCTGTGAACTCCACGTAAGGAAACTGGGAGACGTCTCCGTCCTTGCCATCCTCAGTTTGATCGTCCTCAGGAGAGGAGAGCCGGTCCTCGTCATCGCTTGTCTGCTTGGTGAGGTGGGAAATTGACTTCCCCATAGTCACTCCTAGAAAACAAGGAAGGCAAACAAATGAAGTGTGTGGTTCGCAGTAAAGCTCAATATTACAACTTTGCCCACACCTGGGCTTAGTAATTGCTGTAAACCAAAACAAAATTTATTCATGTTTTCCGCTATATTCTTTGTTTCAGCGGTGTTCCACTGCTAAATAACTATAACCAGCGCTGCTACAGGATCAGGACAGACCCAATATAAAAGGTCCTGTCGTCCTGTGTCAGTCTCCTGTCAAAGTCTGCTTCCTCCTCACTCCCCCTATGACCTCCCCTCGCTTTACACTTTAACAATTAACAGATCAGAAGTTATTAAGACACGTACAGGCTGAGCTTTACTTTGTGTTTGTTTGATTTCGCTCTCAAGTTTATAAAACACTTGTTTAAACCTGCTACAAAACAAGGGACGTATCATGACGGGCACAGTCAGGACATCAGGATTAAAGTGAACTAAATACATGTCAATTTTGTGACGTGAAGAGGGACAAAGACGAGCATACATGGCACAACGCAATGTTTTAACTTCATTGTTGCAGAGAAGCGACGCCTTGTTTATCCAGGAACATAAATATGAGTTCAGCAGTTTTTATAAAGACCAGGTCAAAATGTCAGTGATTAGAAAACCACGGAGGAGCCGAGTCACTTATTGACCTGCTAAGTAATGGGCCTCAGTGCAGTAGCACAGCTCAGGGGGGCAATCTGGGGCCAGGTGGCGTCTAGACTAGGCCACACCTGTCTAAAGTCTAAACTGCTGAATCATAAAATCAAATCGGGAGGCTAAAACCTTAATCTTGATGATGTTCTCCTTTAACCATGACATCTATTTCTGTCTGTCCTGGGAGAGGGATCCCTCACATCTGGATCTCTCTGAGGTTTCTACGTATTTTTACCCGGTTAAAAAGGGCAATAGTGTTCCTGTAAATAGTTTTTCCTTACTCTTGTTGAGGGTTAAGGACAGTGGATGTCACACCATGTTAAAGCCCTATGAGACAAATTGTGAATATGGGCTATACAAATAAAATTTCATTGATGATTGATAGTGAAGGTGCACACTTCTACCATACTCCTGTCCTGAACAACAGACTGCACACTAATGAGTCACTGTCATCTGTTAGGAAATAACGACCAAGGTGCAACTATAGCCTATTTTACATCCCGTGTCACAGGAGAGTTAGAAATATCTTCTTTCATCTCCAAACAAACTATTGGTCAAATAACTCAACTTTATTGACACATGTCTGCCATACGATTCTACTCAACAGCTTTTAAGTTTCCCTTTGCAGTTTTTCCACATTTTTCTTTAGAGATAAGTGGCAAATAAAGATATTATATTTATTGACTCTGACAGTAGAAAATCATTCAGATGCTTGGATCTGTTCTCTCATCTGATCAATTCGTCAATGAAAAGTTAATAAGATGCTTTCCCACAGTGTGTTATCTGCCGTGTCAGTAAATCCACAGGTCAACACGTTTCGGATGTTCATAATGAGGAGCTACTTCAGGCTCTGGTTATCAAACAAAGTGGATTAGCTTGTGTGGCGTTAGCATGTCCGTTCTTCAATTAGCTCCAACCGCTAGCTCAGTTCAGGCCTGAAAACGTACAGTTTGAACTGGTGTCCGGCAATATGCTGTAAGGGAAGAGGTTACTGTCAATGGGGGTGTAACGTTAGATCACAACATGAGACCAATCAGGCTAAATGACCTGTTACAGACACATCCCACCTGAATAACAACAAGCCGGGGATCTAGTTTAACTGGGGATAGTGGCAAGCGGTGATTTGTTGTCTTTATTCAAGATGTTGTCGGTCGGTTGCAGACTCTGTCGCAGATTCATCATTTTTGAAGGTCTCGTTGAAATAATCATCAAACAAAAACCCATCACGAGATAACATAATATGTCCGTGCCAACATCACTTTAGACAACAATATAAAATCAACTCCACGCAAAGTGCGTTTGTTTGACGCTTGTGATCATTACAATGCACTCAACACAAACCTCACATCAACGAGGTGGAAACTCCCGCAGTGTTTTTGTGAGTAAAGTTGGTGAACGTGCTTTTATTGGATGTGTTAAGATTCATGTGTCCACCTGTCGCTGCTGGCTAAAATCAGCAGACGAGATTTGAACCCTTTGATACACAACATTGGTCAGAAATTACCCTTATTCATTTCCTGTGTTATTTCATGTCTGTGTGTATTTTTGAAATAAGACACTCTATCCAGAGTGTATGTATGGCTGGTCACAAACTTTTCAGACTTACTTTAAATGTTTTCATAAAGATACTGTATGAAGAACAGGATGAGGAAAATGAGGAGGCAATTCTTGGTCTTGTTTCTGAGTCTGAAATCTCTAATGTTCAGGACCTAGACTTTATTCTACAGGATCAAGCTGGAGTTGTGGGTGTGTCTTGGAATCCAGCTCGCATAAATAAAGAAGGCTCCTTCAATAGAAGATCAGTCTCCAATGTCATCAAAAGAGCCTTCTCCTAAATGAAGATAGCAAATAAAGCAACCAGCCATGCATGAAATAACACAGGGAATGAATACAGGTCTTTTTTTTACCCATGTTGTACATTACAAGGGGTTTGAATAGCTTATGTATCAAAGGGTTAAAGTGTGGAAGAGCATTTCCTCTTCTACACTGAACATGTTATTTCCATCACAAGGAGACTTATCCTGTGAGTATCCCACTGTAGATGAATCATCGTTAAGCTAGAGGACACATAGCAAACAATGCAACCAGAGCACAGTCCGTTTCAGCATGAAATACACAATCAGTGAATCCACTCAGCCAGAGTTGTCCTATTTGCACGGGGCACTTTACTCACTCATTCGACCGACACAGTTCCAACAGAGCACAGTGTCCTCTGACAGAAGTCAAGAAATACACAACACGTTGTACGACAATGAAGACGTGAAGTTAGTTTTCCAGATTTGCCCTTGCCTAGTCACACATGTGTCATGTTGAACACACACTCAACAGACTTCATCTGTTGATAACACACAGATAAATAGCACTTGCATTACAGACACTACAAAAAACAATGATGAGCGTTTGGTTGATTTTCGTTCTCAGATGACTGAAGCTCATCATCAAGCACATCTTTTAAAATCCCGTCAGCTGACTTCGGCCAGCAGGGACAGGAAGCGGACACATCCGATAAAATCACGTTCGCCAACTTTACTAACAAAACAGCGCATAAGCTTCAACCTCGTTGATGTGAGGGAGGTTTGTATATGACTCGTGCTCGGTGTGTGTGCATTGTAATGATCACCAGCATCAAACAAAAGCACTTTGTCTAAACCTGATGTTGACACGGACATATGATATGAACTCGTGATGGGTTTTTGTTTGATGTTTATTTCAACGAGACCTTCAGAGTATCACCGCACTTTGTGAAAATGACGAATCTGCAACCGACAAACAACATATGTTGCCATGTTCCCCAGTTAAACAGGAACACCGGTTAGCTTGCTAGCTAGCTGACAACTAGCATACGCTCGAAAACGAATGTCAGCCATGACCAATAACGCAAATTACCTAGGTAGTTGCATGCAGCTGCAGTGTATCCATGTGAAGATGATGGACAAGGTGAGACAAACAGTGATATTTCAATGAAACGGGTGAAGCATTACCTGAATGGGACTGATGGTTCAGAAGACGTCAACAGATCGCGGCTCGTGCAGGTTTGTTTATCTCCTGTGAAACACACATGCGCAAATGTGACACAGTGACGTCACAGAGCGCGACTGCGTCATGAACCAGAAACTTGATCAGGACAAGACTCGGACTCTTTGTATGAAGCTTTGTTTGGTTTCACACATTACAAGAGAATTAGACATTTTCTTTTCTTTGCAACCTCATCATATTAGTGGCCAACTTCCACATCAATGAATGTAAAGTACAAAAATTGAAACCTTCTTTTTATGAAGGAAGACGAGTTCCATTTTGGGTCATTGTCTACCTCCTGTAATATAATAGCAGTTAAAACATTGAGTCCTTGCCTTAATTCAATATATTGAAACAATTTTTTTCTATTAATATTATTGTTAATATTTATTTATTATATATTTTTACTTTATCGCTGTCAGTTTGTATTTGTTCATTTGAAACTGTTTATAACTCCTGGCCTTGTATATTTTTTATGTGTTTCAGTGTGTATGTGCTTTTGGTTGTTCTGCTACTTCGTTTTTTATTAAAGTTCATTAAAAATATGAAGAGGAAGCAAACACTTGCCACCATCGTCATGATTTCAGAGGCAAAGTACGACTACAAAATTATGCAATATTGGTTGTGTTTGTCACTGATGATAGGTTCATAATTTACATACAGTTTATCAATGTTAGAGTTATTAGACAGAGGAGCATCATTCATTTTGTCATTTCACTGACCATCTTCTTTCTCTGGCCCAAGTGCCTCTTCCACCGGCTCAAGTGTTTCTCCATTTCTGGCAGAAAATGGTAGAGCAAGAAACAACCTTCACTCAATAAGCTTGATGCACTTTCAGAGCCTTTAAAAATATTTAACAGCACTTGGTTTTCATGATGCCAAATTTCTTTTTAATCACAGAACAGGCTGCAACTGCACCTCTTCTCACTGTCTCTATGTAATGTGTGCTGAGTGTGACAGGGACATTCAGAGATATCAACCATCCCATAGAATACAATATCCTTCAGTTGGTACTTTAAACATGATAAGGGCTATTTTTAAGAACTCGGGCTTCATCACCAACCTTCCAATAAATATTTCAAGGAACTGACATTGATGGATGCCTGATGCATCTGATCAGAATAGAACAGCTTCCTGTTAAAGAAACACTGACTGCCAGCACAGTGATGTAGTGGTTAGTTCTGTTGCCTCTGAGTAAAATTTGAATCCCAGTCCAACCTGTTTGGCCTGTAAGATGGCATATTCTCCATCTATGTGAGCGAACACTAGTACTGCCTCTCGCCCATATTCAAATGGGCTTGGCTCCGCAGTTGCCACAACCCTGGCAAATGATGCAAAGACAGTAAGATGTTTAAATCCAGTGCAATTATTTGAAGATCATCTGATGATGGACATCAGATGACCTTGGTTTTGAGCCTAATTATTCTGTTTACAACCCTGTAGACATAAATATCAGGAACACTAGAACCTCTAGGCCACTCTTCGATAATTTTACAAATTTGGTTTACCTCACCAAGTCATATACATAGTTAAAGGGGCCATATTGTGTAAAATAAATTTCCTGGGCTTTTACCTTCTGTAATTACTTGAAGGAGGTCAGTAGGGACTCTCAAAGTATGAAAACAGTCACTCAGCTGATTTTGTCACTCAATCCATTCTAAGAAATATATTATCGAAACATATACGTAATTCCTCCCCGTGTGATGTCATTCGGGATCGCCCACATCATTCAGCTCCGCCCAGTCGGTACCAGTTCAGCCTCCAAACCCACCACCCCTGCTCCCCACCACCACCCGTCCACCTCAAACTCAACACTGGCTAACCACAACAAACAATGCAGAAGAAACACTGCAGCGTGGAAGGATGCAAGGAAGAGAATGTGTCCGTGCACATTCCTCTTGAGAATGTTACTGTTCGAAACCAACAGTTACGCTTTATTTCTTCAGTTGTGATATGTCGGTGTGCTCAGTATTGAAACTCTGTTGTGAAACTCCTCATTGTAACTCGGGACATTACTCCTACATTGGTCGACTGTCCTGCTAAAACTTGAACAAACATGAGGACGGTGTAACTTACTGTTCAGAAACAGCCTGTTGTAACCGACTGTAAATATGTTGCTGGTCTTCTATAGCTGCAAACATACCAACATCACTTTCAGCTGTGTTTACCAGAGAGATCGTCAATGCACCAGAATGAGACTGTTGATAGGCCTGGACGCGTGTCACTCAAAGTGCAGTCAGCCAATCAGAGGCAGGCAAAAACAGCGTGTTTTGTCTGCAGCTCCAGAGAGAGGCAGAAGAGTAGGCATGGAAATACACATTGCAACAGTTTTTTCTACTTTTAACCACCGATATATCATCTTATGGGTTATAGTACCTCAAATTAAGTCCCGAAAGGTGGAAAATATGGGTCCTTTAACATATATATCTACCCACTTTTATACAGGGGCATGCATTCTAACATTGGGTGTTAAGTCTGTGCAATCCTTCAAAATCAACTAATGAAGAGTTCCTAGTCTACCAGCTCCAGCATATATCTGATGGGTTTAGCTGCTTCTTAAATCGCATTATGGTTACACAGCTTTCACATTCTATCCCTGCAGCCTATTTATGTTCCAGTCAGTTAGAAATTGACAGTATAACACTACTATAAACTGTATGACAATGTCTTTGACAATTTTCTGAAGTTGTCACTGTACTGTAAATCTGTAACTGCAGTGTTGGCCCACTTGGTGTCAGTGTTGATCCAGGTTCTTTACACAGGTCAGCCTCAGATCCAGTATGCTGCTGTGTTTACTGTTACTTAGATTTAACAGCCCATTGAATGATTCTGTGTCGAAACTACTCCCAAACGAAAGGCACGTTGTTGAGTATCTTCTGGTCTCTTGTCCGCTTCTTTTCAAATTCTCTTGTGTCTCTATTTACATCAAAACGATGGCGAGCGTTACTAAGAAGATCGTGTTAGAGTTTGAGTTCAAAGATGTTGAAGAGCAATTACTTTTTCTTAAAGAACTGCGACAAAGAAAAGAAAGAAATTATCCGTGTTAGTTCTTTCAAATCAATTAAAAAACTGGCAGTGACTCTGCCAGAAATGCGATGCTACAAAGCGGACCAATCACAGCTATTGCAGTCTGCGTTGCATCAGGGTATTGTGTAGGGTATACGTCAACACGTAGGCTAGGGCCTGGCTTCGACAAGAAGCCTTAATTGTGCAAGTTATGTGGAGGTAAATTAAACCAGTGTTTATCAACCATTTTGCTTGTCTGGTTGGGACTCAACAGCACATGTCAGATGGCTGGGGGCCAGTAAAGGGAAACAGCAGACAAGACCCTGGACTTGCTGTATGTTAATGCTGAAGAGGCCTGGAGATTCTATATCGCACACTACTTTTTTGTATATGTACACATTTCTTTCTTTTCACTACATTTATTGGTCTTATTTTACAATAGTTTTTCCATTTATACTTATTAACCCCCTCTCTCCTGACTATGAGTTGTGCATCAAAACAGTTTCCCTGTGGGGATCAATAAAAGTTGTATCCGTCCCTGCTGATACAGTTAATGTGGATGTCTTTCTTATGTTTCACCCATCAGTCCATCCTTTTTGTCAGAACTTTTCCCCACCAACATGGAACAGGTACTGTCCCAGGGCATGCAGCTAATTTTGAACTGTTTGGAACCATACATTTGGAACCAAAAAATAACAGATTTTCAAAGTACAAAATGTGACAACATCTGTCGGGGTGCCCTATTGTACAGGATGGGAAGAGGATGAAGACGGCATGTGAGAAATGGTTGATACTATTGCCTGGGCCACACTGAGTCCATGTGCAGCATGTGTGACGGCTGTGTTGCTGATGTGCAGCAAGTCACAGGCATCTGTTGTTCACACTGGGAGTGTGTCTGCTGTGTGTCTGCTGCAGAGCTGCTGCATGAGTTTCTGGTACGACCACTGGTTTTCCTTGATTACAAGAACCCTATGTACTCAACTAAATGCCAGGGCTCTACCATCTGAAGTCGTACATCTTGATAGCTCCGGGCATTGTATGAGTAACGTATAATAGAGAAAGTGCAGCACACAGATGCACTGTATCTGTGTTTGAATGGGTGAAAGGCAAAACTGCATTGAAGGAGCTTTTAGTGGTCATCAAGGATAGAAAGGCGCTATATAGATAGAGATCATTTATTATGTTGACTCAAGAGGTTCTATGAGCCACAACATGTTTCCCAATAAAGTTACAAGACAGCTAAAACACATGTAGAAGCAAATTCAAAGGCATTTAGTTACCTTGTTAACAGGAACTATTGTTTACTGTTTTTTCTTACAACCTGGATCAGTACACCGCAGAATTTTAAACAATTATTGTAGTCAGTAGTGTAAAATATACACAATCTGAAGTACTTTTTCTGAGGTGGTATAAAAACCAGCAGATGTGAAGACTGGGTTTATGTGTGAGTAATCTCAGTCTGAGTCACACATACATCCTTGTTTCCTTTGCACACTAGTTTCCAGAGTCTGTCCAGTCCAGTCAGGGCACAAGCTGAAGTATTATGTTTTTATTCTCTGCAGTGGAAAGCTGTCATATTTCATCCTGCTGGAAATCCGACAGGTCGGTCATCACATCACAGCAGAGGTTTCAACCCTTCATGCGCAAACTTGAAGAGCAGCTGTCTGCTGAGAGAGTCGTGGTACCCATCCAGCATTGACTCTAGAAACACTCTTTTGTTTGCTAAACAAAGGCGCCCATGCTGCTACTGCTCAAGTGTAATCACTCATGCAACCACTTCACTGCTCACCAGTTGTTATACACTGTGTGACTATGATTAATGGTTGTGTTGCTGCTGTTGCTGCATTGTTCCTCACTTCACCAGCAACCTATAGTTCTGGTTAACAGTGTCAACACAGATTCTCAGCTATGGACATAATGATCTTGTAGCAGTTTACGACCACGGTCCCTCATTCACTGTGGACAATATACAAGCATATATTACCATGAATTATTTCCCTGGAAATTTGTAAAAAAAAAAAATCCTATTCCTGGATCCCCCATTTGTTTGAATTTGTGTCAACATTTAATGGAAGATTGGTAGATTTTTCAGGTGAGTAACCGCCTGTTGCTCCCTCACTCCATGAATGTTTGATATCTGCTTTGAAAAAAGTCATTAAATTATGCAGGCTACATGTAAAGAAAATGTTTGTTTTCACTGACAGCCTGTCACTGAAATTGTGTGTATTTTTGTAAGTAACTGTGTTGTACACTGAAAACTGCTGTGTCAACTCTGACTGGCGAATGTTCTCTCCAGACAGCAAGTGTTGGGACATTGGTCTGCAAAATTAGTTTTAGAGTTGTGCACAAGAAAACTTAAAAGCAAAGGTAAAATTAATGTCAACATGGATGCTGTGAGACTGTGTTGGAGCTTACCTACAACTTTATGACCACCAAGCAGGTTGTGTTTTTGCTTGTTTTTCCGTCTGTGAGTTAGCAGGATTATGCAAAAACTACATGACACATCACCAGGGTAACCACTCGGTGGTAGCCTGTGGTATACGCCATTACATTTTGACACTGATCTGGATAAGGATGTGTTTTTCACTTTCATTAAAATTGCAAGATATTTGTCATATTTTGTATTGATTTTATAGATCTTGATTTAAAAAATAAGGCCTTTTTCGGAACATATATTCATCTATACAATTTGATGTAGGTCCAACTTTTTGGGGGATCTAGTGAATTTAAATGTGGATTCTTGAGGGGACTGTGGTTCCTTGGCGAAGGTATATGCTCTGTGAGTGTCATTCCAGTTTTTAAAATGGCCCTGCCTACAGAATCATTTTGAATAATGATTTCAGATAAACTGAAGAAGTCAGCCTTTTGACCTGCTATGGCAACTTTCCAGTGCTTCTTTGAACATTTCCCGGGAAGCTACAGTAAACACTGAGCTCACTGCTTTAGATCCACTCATCACACCAGCCTGTGAAAAGGCTTCTCCCAGTTTCTTGCCACTATTAAATGCCGTTAACATGCCATCATGTAAGGTGATGATGACAAGAAACTGCTCTACCTCCAACCTCATAATAACCCCACTTCACGTCTCCAACCACTTCTTCATCTCCTACTCTCTCCCACTCTCCCAATCTGACATCCCTATCTGATCAACAGATTCTGTATCTGTACATTGCAACATTCGCTCAATCTATCCCTCCTCTCTGGCCCGATCCATTTTATGAGGCCTCCCTTTATCTGGCCCTTTTTCACTGATGCATCTTACCTCATCCACAGATACTCTCCTTTCTACTCTTTCCTCCTTTCTGTTTTCTCTTATTTCGCTGCAGGTATGCAAGTCTTCCAGAGTTCTGTGGTTGTCAGAAAGGAAATGGCCGAAATCAAATCACTCAGACGACCTGCTTATATATTAGTCTTTTCTCTCCACCTTCTCTGCCTCTATTTCTGCAGCCAAAGGTTATTTTTAATCAGACAAAAATTCAGTCCTCATTCTCCAACCTCCGGTGTCCCAATGGTAAATGGTTTTGTCTTTATACAGCACTTTTCTAGTCTGATGATGACCACTCAAAGCTCTTTACAGTACAGTTTTACATTCACCCATTCACACTCACAGTGTATCTATTAGCAGCACGTTGTTGTTCTATGAGGGGCAATTTGGGGTTCAGCATCTTGCCCAAGGACACTTCGGCATGCGGATGGGGAAGACTGGGGATCGAACTGCTGACCTTCAGGTTGGAGGACGACCGCTCTACCCCTCAGCCACAGCGGCCCTGTCAAGTTCTTACCCTGGTAACCTCCGCCGGCCTAACCACCTGCCCCCTTGACCCCATCCCTTCTCTTAAGGAACCTTGGATGACACCACAGGAGCAGTATGGAGGCATATTATGTTTGTTTCTGTGTTTTTTTTACATTTGAAGAAGTGGTCGCCATTTACTCCATTTGTATTGGATTTGGCTGCAACGTTGTTTACCCCTGAAGCTCCGAAAGTGTTTTGTGGACTCAAACATTTCACCCACCCCTCAACCGGCATAGTGGTGAGAAGATAATGAGTGAATTTACATTCATTCCTTTCGTAATTATTTATTCAGCAGCAAGTCCAGTGAGACCTGATTCACAATGGCTTTGATTCTCCATACTGCATCAAGAGAAACTTTGACACTTTGACCTTCTTCATTGCAGATCGAGGGACTGTTTCATCGAGTGTCTCTGATTAGCTGCAGTTCAAATCAGCAGCTCTTCTGATTAGCTTCTGATTGCTCCTAATGGTAAAATTGCTGTCATTTCTGCTGGCCACACAAGTAGGCCTGTCTGGGTTTTGTCTTTGCTGAATACTGAGTGGGACTAAAATGTGCAGACAGCAGATGTTTCCTCACCTTTACTAACAGGAGCAAGGTCACAGGCCCTCCTCCACCATAGCACACACTACAACTCTGAGTGTATGTACATGGAGGCTTTATTCATTTATTTGCCTGAATTATGCAAGTAGGGTGAGATTATTACTAACAACAAAATCCATTATTGCCTTTGTCAACTGGTCCAAAAATGCAGCTGAACTGAGGCAGAGGCTACCATCACGCATTGGGTGAATGACAAATGCACACAGTGCAAGTTGACAGAAGTTTGGAGTTCCCTCTCCAACTGAGCTGGAATTTTTTGGACAGTGAAATCAAAAACCATGGAAGCACAAACAATGTAGAACACTCCTAAGATTTGTCTGTTCTTAACACACCTGACTGGAGAAACTCCTGCTGCCATCTTTACATACCCCATTGTGTGGACATTTCTGGCTTCTGGAGCACATTGAATAACGCCCAGTTACTAGCTGTTAAATGGTCTGTATTTATATATTACCACTTTTCTAGTCTTGATGACCACTCAAAGTGGTTTGCAGTAAAGTTTAGCATTCACACACCCACTCATGAAGTGCAACTATGGGCAGCACTTTTCACAATGAGAAGGGACAATTTGGGGTTCAGTATCAAACTTTAGAAATTTTGAATTTTGAGACAGGAACTATTAACTCTGGCTTAGACAACTACTGGATTAACAACACTCTTCAATAGGTATCCTGTTTTCTTGTGTCGTATCTTTCAAGCAGCAGTGTCTTGTCGAAGTCGGTGTTTGAAGAGAGGAGACGCAGACCCAGAACTTGCAGCATAACGGAATTTATTACACAGAAGTTTCACAGGTCAGACGAGCACCATGGTATGCCCGGAGAAATCACAGAAATCTTTCCCATGCAGCAGTGAAATGCGGCAGGATCATATTGAAAAGCATAAATATATTGAGGGGAAGTGAGTTATCTCATTATCCAACAGAATCACAATGCATGCATGAGAGGCTTTGTGCTCAGTGTTAAATATTCATGCAGCTGTGGGGTATCAAACCACCTCAGAGAACCACTCCTTACATATCATCGGTTCTCAAGGTGTCTAATGATAGACCAATTGTATACTATTGGTATTTCAATTCCAGTTTGGCCTGGCATAGTTAGTCTGACTGCCCTGTGTGCTTGGCGTAGCTAATCTAAATAAACCAGTCCCTCTGATAATGATCCTCGCGGCGCAAAGACATACAAGAAAATGATTTTTAAAGAATGAGGAGGGAAATGCTCTTTAACTTGTCTAATAATATGATTCTTTACACAATCTGTGATATCCAACATTAGTTAAGAGATTTAATTTCAGGGTTACCTGAACATTATCATATTTAATAGCAAATGCTGTACTTTGGGTTTAAAATTGGTTGCAAGGGCACGGAATATATGGCACAAATCGTTTAAGCCATGTGTTTTTGTTCAACATAAATAACGTAACTCGCAGATCATGAGTAATCCAGTCGGGGTCAACGCTGAGACCAGGGACAGAGGCAGTGGTGGATCTCTTTACCCTGAAAATTGATTATGTCCAGTCTAATTTACTGAGCATTTGCTGATTACTTAGTGTTCAAACCATGCCCCCAGATCAACAGAACTGAAACAATTAAGTCATTTATCAGGTGTCTGCCATTTTAATTACATTTTTTCACCACATATTACAAGATAGTGTTTTTTGATATGCCACATTAACAGCAGGAACAGAGCTGCATACACATACAGATATGTACGAGAGGAAAACTACTTTCCATAACAGTGTTATACTGCATTATCTATTCCACATATCAACTGCTCATACTGTATCTATATCTGAAATGTCACATACATCTGAAGTGCATCACCCTAAAAGCAGTATGTTGAATTAAGGAATCTTTTTTATTTATTTGTTTGTATATGTGTGGAGGGATCTGCTTCCTCAGCCTCACTGCCTTTAGTTTTGCCAGAATGGTTCATCTATATTATCTAACAAAAGACATATCAGATGAGAAAATAAAAACAAAGACATTTTTTATTGGGATATTTTAATGAGTCAAAGTCGCTGAATATTGTAAAGGTAAATACTATAGTTTACCAAAAATGCCTGCTAGGGATGCTTCTTATCCTAACCTTGATACAAACCAACAAAATGCAGCTAACAACAAATGTAAATATCTGTATTGAGCCTGCAGGAAGTGGCCTTTTAAGCCCTAACCCACAGGAAGTGGAGGGGGCCAAAGCATGATTGAAGAGGGGAGATAGATTTAGACTTTTTTGTTTGTCTTGGTTATTATTTGTTTAAAGTTAATCCTGTTCATTTGTGTATCTACGTATTATTGCCTATGTTTCTATTTTGATAGTTCATTTGGGTAGTTAATGTATGTTTAATGAGGTTTCCTCTGTGTGCCTGTCTGGACTAGTCTACCTTTGTATATATACCCCCTGTGTGTCATTTGTAAAGGAGGAATGTACGGTGGCCCTGAGAGCTCAACGAATAGCAACTTAAGAAAACACATGCAAGTTAAGAAAAAACATGCAAGTAGACGAAACACAAGCAAAGTAAGAAAACATCTTCATCAAGTTCACAATACAACACAACACATTACAGAAACGCACAGCAAATAGACAAACGCGCTGCAAATAGTGAAACGCGCTGCAAATAGAGAAGAAACGACAGCGGAAGTGTTTCCAGAGGACAGCTAAAAGGGATGGACACTGCTGCCAGGGCAGACACAAAAACGTCCAATACACCATACAAATTCAGTTCCACACAGGGGTCTGCCACCCGCGGCTCTGGAGCCGAATGCGGCTCTTCAGCCCCTCTGCCCCGTTTCTTCGCTATTTGCAGCGCGTTTCACTATTTGCAGGGCGTTTGTCTATTTGCTGCGCGTTTCTGTAATGTGTTGTGTTGTGTTGTGAACTTGATGAAGATGTTTTCTTAACTTGCATCTGTTTTCTTAAGTTGCTGTTCGTTGAGCTCTCAGGGCCACCGTAGGAATGTTACTTATGTTGAAAATATACTTGTCTTATTGTTAAATTGACCTCTTTAAATTTGGGCCCAGATTTTGTGTTTTAATTTTATTTTTGTAAATTATATGGATTTAGTTGTTTGTTATTTGATCCCTTACAGTGAATGTGAAACATCATTAACATCTATCCTGTGTTAGAAGGCGAACAATGAGGTCTTGCAAACAGGAATTGTTTTTTCTTCTGGAGCTTCACAATCTCGTATTTTGTTACTGGGGCACATTCAGGCATCCGCCATGTCTAGTATTAGCAGCACAGCAACTGTGTGCCCTTCTTTAGCCTTAATTTCCACATGACTGAAGTGTTAACAGAGATTTACTCAAACTTCGTAAGCCAACGGCAATATTGTATATAGGGCAGTTGTGTCCCTCATGAGTAAACTTTTTAGTTGCATCTTTGAAACTCTCCTCCACTTCTATGGTTTAATATTATTATGTTTGCAAAGTTCACCAAAGGTTTGTGGTGTTGGCAGCTTTCCCAAGTTCTCAGATGCCAAGTTTTTTTAAGATGTTGAAGACGTTGCATATCATCTGTGAAAGAAGAGCAGATGGCTTGTTAAAATACACAATCATGTCTGATGGTCAAAGCTGTGAATAATAATCTGTGTAGCATAGTCAAGTCAAATGGGTTGGCGAGTGAAACCACTTTACACACCATTAGATATCTTACGTGGTGGAGCTTATTCTCCAATCACACTCATCCTCATCAACCGGATCATGTCGGTTCATGTCGGGTCAATAACTCTGTACGGTCCCGTTAGCATCGCCTGCAGGCTAGCGGAGCGAAACTAAAAAGCCATGTACAGGTACCTGCTCATCACTAACACATAAATACAATACTAAACTTGACATACAACAGAAACGGGAGCGCAGATGTCTTTAGCTTCTCTGTCAGGAGAACAAACCAAAGATCAAACTGTATTATTCATCCGCTATGTGAGTGAAACCTCTCCACAGACTCGGGTTGTTCACTTACGGGGGATATCCTGTTAGCCTGTTAGCCTGTTAGCTCAGGTGAAGCCGAGCAGGTAACAGGCTAGAAGCTGGAGTCACGTTTCGCATTATTCGAGTCGAGTTGCTAGGCAGATTTCGTGGGGCAAATCTGAAAGTGCCCCAACTCCCAATGTTAACTCCGGCCTGTGTGGTTCACGCCCAAACTTCATTCTTAAGCTTGGGCCGTTGCCCCCAGAGCAGAGACGGACGGCAAGAGAGAAGCTTGTCACAGAGCAAGCACACAGACAGAAACACACACGAATCAAATGACTCCAAAACAAGACTATAATGCTTGTGAGTCAAGTTTATACACACACACATACACGCTACTTTGCATATAAAATAAAATAAAATATATTTTTCCACAAAGTAAATATGTATTGAGCTTTCTGCACAACAGCGCCATCGGGATCTATTGGGGTAGTGCCCCACATGCCCCTAATGTAGAAACGCCACTGATCCTCCCTGTTGTCAGAACCAAATCAGTAAAAATATGATATTTTCAAGGGCTTTTAATTTGAAATTCTACATCAGCTTGTCCTGATATTGTCTGGGTGACAAGGTGACGAGGTGGTGAACTGTGAAACAGGTAGTTTCGCAATGAAAGTCTGTTAATTTATTGCATGAATTTAATTATATATCATGTTATAATACATTCATCTGTTACCTCATTAATTCATTCATGCATTCACAGACTTAACAAATGTATAGGAAGGTCATTGTATTTTGAACGCCTGTAACTTAATGCTTAGAAACAATGCACTACGTTAAATGAGTGGGGGCAAGTTTGACCATGAGTGTCAGAGTAGAGGCTGGTTTGACTGCAGTCCTGTACTGCTTTACAGGGAGTTTCACTTCTCTGACCTGGGGCCTCATTTATAAACGGTGCGCAAGTGCAAACCTTTTTTACATTTACAAAACCAAGCACACATTCACACTTGAAGGCAATGTAACCTTTATAAATCACAGTCCACTGCAGGTGCCTGATCAAACAGGTTGGAGAACAGGTTCAGATCATTTGCCCACTTCTGGTCCCCTGCAGCCTGGACCTCAGCTTTCTTGTGGCCAGAGATGGTTTTCAGATCCGTCCAGAAACCGCTGAAACTTGTAGCAGTTCTTCCCCTCTCTGATCCTCTTCCTCAGCTCCTTCAAAACAGCTTTCAGCTCCTCTTTGTCTCTTTGTCTTCTGTGTCTGTGACCGTCTCTCATGTGTCTGTCAGTCTCTCCTGATGGTAGTTTGAATTTTCCTCCTGGTACGTACAGCTGGAGATGCTCTTTGACACAAACATTTTGTTTATAATTTCATTAAGGCCAAGTGTAGTGACCCCTTTGCCATGTTATACAAAATAATGTTATATGCTGTTTGTTAAATGCATCCCCTCTTACTCATATTGCCAGTGAGGAATTCAAACAAATAGGACTGCCACCAGTACAACTCAGAGTAGAACAACAGAGGCTGAATCATAGGTTTAATATTATTAATGGCTATGCTCTTAAAAACTTGTGCTTTCAGATTACAGTGCTTCATTCTCAGCATAGCCATAATACTAGGGCCAGTGTACGCTCATGTAAAGTTCCCACATTAAATCATGTTGCCAGATGCTCCTTTTTTTACACCAGTGGCACGTTGTGCAACAGCACTTCTGCTGCAAATCAAGATGTCAAGATTTCTTATGCAACCGGGTTACATATTTCTGATATAATATGCATTATATTTTTATTTTGGCTTTCCCTTGTTGATGTGGATTCATATTTTTTTTAGGGCAGCCGTGGCTGAGAGGTAGAGCATGTGTCCTCCAACCAGAAGATCGGTACCCCGAATTGCCCCTCATAGAAAAAAATGTGCTGCTAATAGGTGCACTGTATGTATGTGTGTGTGAATGGGTTGCAGCTCTTGTTAAATGGTTTTGTGTATTTTTTACATCAGTTTTTTGTCTTGACATTTTGGGACAAGTGTTTTTTCACTTTAACATGTTAACTATATTTGTCTTTTTGTCTGCTAATCTATAAATAAAATAAATGAATCAATCAACCTCAACGGTGAAAGACTTGTCTAGGGATATGCACCCAGGTCTGATCAACCTGTGGTGGGCCTGACTTAGAAAAGGGTCTCTTGTGATTAAAAGGCCGAAACACCTGATGGTACACAGCTGAAGATATGTCCCTAACATCCGCTGGTGGTCCCTAACATCAGATAACGTCAACTAGTGGTACGCATTAATTGGTGTGGTAGAAAGTACAAGGGATACTCTCCACCATGTCCTATGTTCTAAAATGGGATTTTAGAAGTGATACCAACAAGACATTTCAAGTTGTACAAAGCTTAATCCTACTTGAGACAACATAGAATGACTAATAGTACGATTACATTTTTGAGTTTTACATCATGAAAATAAACGTGGGCTCAACTAAGCATTTTGTTAAATTAATTTATCTTTTTAATGCATCTAGGTTTTTAGCTGAGGCTAATGGCAAATCTGACTGGCTACTGGCTCGTATTGCAGTATTATGAAAGCCATGAGGCCCGCTCAGCACCCTTTACAAACAAAACATGATAACATGCTCAGATAGTTGTTTTAACTGACCTTTTAAGGGATTTCAGTGCCCTCGTAGTGGTCAAGCTCGACATTAAATTACTGTAGATAACTGTAGATTATAGATTACTGTGGATGCAAACATGCATATATATGATTCAATCTGATTTTACATATACAATACTATAATATTTGTGTTTGTGTCTGTATGTGTGTGCAAAAAGTATCCCTGAGACACAGTACATAATAGCAGGCTTCAAGACACAGGCAGGTCAGGTGTACATTGAATGCTTTAACTAGGTAACCGGCATAGTGTACTGGAACATTTTCGCTCAGTGTAGTACATGGTAAATGTTCTATATTTATATAGCACCTTTATAGTCTTATTGACCAAACTGCTTTAAAGCACATTCATACAATGCTTCATTACACATCATTCATACATTGTGGACACAGCCACCAGGGGCAATTTGGGGTTCAGTATCTTGCCAAAGGACACTTCGGCCTGCAGACTGGGGAACAAGGGATCGAACCAATGACCTTCTGGTTAGTGAACGATCCTTTCTATCTCCAAAGCCATAGGCATCCCCAATAGGCCAAACAGGGTGAGACCAAGCTATAATGTGATGTCCAGAGCTGAGAAGCTCAACAAGAAGAGCTAGAACAAGACGAGCTAGAGAAGATATGGAAAGTAAATGCAACATTGGTGAAAGGGTAATCTTAGCACATGGAGCTGTAATTGCAGTCTAACTCTATCTCTATCTAATGTAAACTGTATTATATTATATTAGCAGCATTATATTTAAACTTTATTTTTACTGCTTTTAATTGGGTATTTATTTTTATACTTAATAGGTACAACAAAACAATATATTGCACTTAATTTCCTATATTGACCATATTAAACAGTGTATAATGGGCAAGGCAAGTGTCATACAGCATATTCTATACAAGACTTAAAATCAAGTGCATTTTATAAGCGCAGGGAATTGAATTTACAAAGAACCCTTGAAATCCAGTGAGGATAAACAATTATAACATAAGACAAACAGAAATAAAGACAGTGTAAAGAGAATGAGAACAAATGAAAACTGATTACAAATATGAGAAAATAACTGTTGAGATAAAGTTCCAAATTCATTCTGAAATCTGCAGAGCTTATACAGCTTTAATACAGATGCATTCTCATATTCGAACCATAGAGAGAATTTAACATGAGAAACAGATTTTAAAAATGAATATACACTATCACACAGCAAATTGCAGAGATATGAAAGATTGAAAGATTTTATTCTGATTCTGACAAAATAATTTGTTTGTGACATCCTGCTGTTCAAGTTGGCAAACACAGCTATTCCAGCTCATAATACTAAATATTTAAAAATTCTCACTCCAGCCCTGGCCCTTTCCAATTGTACTCTGCCAAGTTAACAGCTATGTGAGTGACAGAAGGACAACATGGTACAGGGGTGATGTCTGTTTGCATTTTCATGCCATGGAGTCCCAGTGAAAGAATTCATAACTTATGAATGATCCAAGTTAGGACTCAAATTTGTCACTTTGCTACATTTACAGTAACACTTGTGGAGTGCAACTATATTCTGTATTAATGACATAAGATGGTTGTTTAATTAGATAATGAAAGATTGCCCATGTCCTTCCTTTTGATATTTAAGACAATGTGCCTCATTTACCAATATTTCCCCTATTCATTTTTTATTCTGTCTTGAGAAAAGTCCCCAAAAAAGTTTACATCAGATCCATGATGTATTCCTAAACCACAGATTTATTCTTGTCAGAATCCCATTACATGTAGCAAAGGGAAATGCATGGCCATTTTCTAAAGGACATGAGACTGAGATGCCAATTCAGGTGAGTGTGTCCACTGACCTGTTAACTCTGTGACTCTACCACACCTTGTTAAACCCTTTGAGACAAATTTAGATTTTTGAATATAGGCATACAAATACAATTTGATTGATTGACTTCTACATCATCTGACTGTTATTTATTTAATGTCATTATCGTGAAATATTTTATAATAAAGTACCAATTAGTAAAACCTACAACCTCAAGTCATTTACATCCCTCCTTTTAACACTGCTCTCACCTGAACTTCTTTCCTGAAAATATAGTGTTCTCAAAATATTTCAACCTATTTCTCAACATCTCTGATTATTTCCCCCTCACCTAGATAATTCTATAAATATGGCTCTATGCTAGAGTCAATAACACTATCAGTTATGTATCATTAGTATTTTCACCTCTAGGGGCCGATAGTGAGGTGTTGGGCTGCTGGAGTTGTTATTGCATGTGTTGCTGGGCGGTCGCTGCATGGCTGTCCCCCTCAGCCTCTGTATGGCCTGTAGAAATGGGAGTGGTCTGCTGCCATGCCTCGGTTGGAGAAGAAAAACATGGGTGACCCACATTCTAGGAATATCACCCCTCAGTACGGCACCTGAATAATACATACTTTGTCACAAGTACACATGGGATCGTCAGTGCATCCCATATAGAACTAGATCACAGGTCTGCACCTATAGAAAATAGCGTTGCTGCTCAGATGCCAGTAGATGGGATAAGAAATCTAATAGAAATTTAAATGAGCAACTTTTTCTTCTATCTTCTATTTTAATTTGTCATGGTTTCTTCATCACCTTCTTCTCTTTCTCTGAACACCTGTGTTCCCCTGCCGGCCGTCCTCCACGACACTCCTGGATCCTGCTGCTTAGCCTCAGCAAACCACCCTGACCATCATGGCGAGCTGAACATCAAGAGCTTGACATTTCCAATTCAACAGCTGAGCAAACTTGGGACATCAATTACCTGTGTGTACAGCATGCAAAAACAAGTGGCTCCTATTAACCCTGCTGTGTTTTCACAGCCGGCCCAGCACTCTCCCATTTCCCTGCATCCTTGCTGAGATAAAGTGGTAATTTCCTCACCAAAACAGCACACCTGACATGAAAGAACTGATTGCTTTAGGCACAACATCAATATCTCATCGCATGGCGCGTACCTCAGACTTTGATTGAAATCTTGTGAACTGATGGAAGAAGTTTCACGAAGACCTCAGGGCAGAAGCTTTAATTGAAGATATAGGTCATTGTGTATAGATACAAGCAATACAAGTTAGCACTGTGTAATGTCACCCACGTTTGAAGGATTCCTTCCTGGTGACCGCATTTAACCCCAGACATGATATGTCCACATGAGGTTATTCTTCGTGGAACCACATCATACTTGAGTAAAGAGTCTCTTGACTACCTAATCCTAAATATTAAAACAATTTTCCCTAAATGTACATTTCTACTACATTGAGGAGACTTTAACAGTAACTTTAGCTTTAGACGGAGGCTGTTTGTCATTACTATTTACATGTGCTGACTTATTAAACAGAACAGTTGTGCCATGCACTCATGTATGTCAGTTGTCTCATAGTTATTTCTTATTTTCCTACTATTTTTCCTAACTGGTGTCCAGTGATGCTAAGTTATTTTTTGTATTAAGAAAAAACCCCACAGAAAACAAGATCAGCTAGGAAGCTACCATTTTTTAAAGTGAAGAAATAAATGACTCCATGCAGTTACGTAACAAACCGTTCACAAAGTGTTAAATGGTAAACTACTTTGTGTTTTTTTTTCATTTCGCTTTCATTGTGATGTTATTTCAATATTTCTAAACCCTCCTGAAAGTCAGTGCCTGCAATTTACTTATAAATTGCGACAACAAAGACCATCTACAACAGTGACAACTCAGGTTTCCAAAGACTGAAGTATATATGCATTTCAAATGTCCAATACAATGTTTGTTCAATTATTTCTGCAGTTAAAAAGGATTGCAGCTTGAATAGCATATTCAAACTGCATATTATGCAAAATACTGATGAATCAACAATACAGCACCAGAAGTTATACAATTGCTTACCCAGAAAATGAATGATTGCAACAGTAAACAAAAACACTGGATAATCACACTAGAGGTGAACACTAATATAAACTACAATATAAGGTCATTACATATTTTTGCCTGACTATCAAGATCAACATCTAAGATACAGTAATCTATGATTATAATAAATGAAGTGGTATTATATTCCTGCCAGTTATTTAAAAAGCACAATATTATTTAAATATTTAAATCCCCTTAAGTTTCAAATTTAAAATGAATTAAAACACCTATTACAGTGTAAACTGAATTCCTCAAATGAATGGAGCCTTTTTACTTGATCAACAAGGAGGAAGTTGATTTGGGCCACTGGAGATGACCTTTCACCACTAACACCCTTCTTCAGAAATGAACAACTTGAGCCTTCCTCTTCATGACCTGGATTTTACATCCTACTATGAATTCCAATGGGAATTAAGAGTGCAAACAAAACACAACAGAATATGTTGACCCATTTATTTATGGGCAAGTGATAACATTATTGTTCAAGTTGGAATAGGTCATAAAAACAGCTGATTCTGATTTTGATATTCAAATCCCAATTATGTTATTTAATGGATAGCGTAAAGCTGCTGAATTTTTCTCATCAGCAGATTTGCTCTGGCTTTAATTTGCACAAACATCATTTGAGAAATTGGATTGAATGAGGTTATAAATATAATGTAATCTCAGCTCCCCAAACTGGCATATTGTGACACTGATATTGACATTATGCTGAGCTGATTTCATTTAATCCAAAGCAAGTTGCTCTTGGTATCCAACCCAGCCTCATTCTGATGCACAAGAACACTCCCAGCAGTAAGGACTGCAAATGTGAGACAAGCCAGTGTTGCCCACAAGAGTCCTTGGTTTGACTTTGAATTCGAATCAAATGTCTGAAGCAGGCTGATGCAGGGTTTGAAATTCTAACTCGGTAGAACGAGCCATAAACATGGTAAATGTTGTTTTTCTTGTGCATAGCTTCACCACGCTGGCTGTTGTTATGCCCAGGGGTAGTAACCATGAAAACCCATACATTGTGCGATTTGCCAATTCAGTAACTCTGTGATTCGGAATCATTTGGCGCCAAGCATGTGATTGGTGTTAAGCAGCATGGCAGGCAGAGGGAAGGATGCACCCGACCTGGAGGCTCCTGTCTCTAGGAAGGAATGCCGCTGTAGTTCTCTCATTGGTAGAGCCCCAAAGATCCTGGGGGGGTCGTGGTGAGTGCAGCGGGGGGTTCCAGTGTTGGGGGATGGGGAAAGGATGGGTGGGGAAAGCATGAAGGAAAGATGAAAAACAAGACCGCATGGTTCCTCCAACCTTGTTACAGCTAATAACCCGTCAGCCAGGATTGCCATTGCTACTTTGTATCATTTCAAGTTCTGTCAGTGAGGTCTCGATAGACTAGGTTTTATTATTACACTGCTGCAAAGCATGTGAAAACCTAGTTTCAGCTCAAAACATGCCTTTTATAAATATACCACCTGCCAGAAGAATATTCATGGTTACATTTATAAATTTCACTGTTGAAAATATAAATTTGTGTGCACCATCTGGAGCTGTAAAAGGCTGCTCTGATATGGAGTTTTGAAGTGTGAAATAACACTAAGAGTTTTAGATATTTTACAAAAATATTCACTAGTATTACATTTGAACCTTTGTAATATTGTATGATATAAATATATAAATATTAAAAAATATATATATAAATAATATAATTAGGCCATTTTAGACACCACCATTAGATCTTTAACATTAATAATTGCCATAATGTTTGTAAAAATTGAATGAAAAATACTTCTTGTGTTGTATTTCAATAAAAAAAACTATTTTTATAATTTAATATATATATATATATATATATATGAGATTTGTTTTGTCTCTTTAACAACCCTGTAAAGTTGAACTTAGACCCGCACCCAGGCAAGCGTTACGATGTAGGGCGCATGGTGAGAAAGTATTGCACAATGTCTAAATAGGTTGTGTAATGAAAGCTGCACATTACTAGCGGCAGCTCCAGTTTACCAGGCCTGCACAGAATTGACAGTACACTGTAGATCATTTGGCATTACCCTAGAAAGGAGACCAATCAGCAATCTCATATTAATTTGCTGTCACAGATGAGTCTGGTCTCCTCCTGTTCAAACACATTTCTATCTGTCATGAAACTGGTCGGGCCAATCACAACCATTCAAAAAAATTAGGAGGGTCGCCGTAAAGCTCTACCGTTAGAGCTGCCGCCCCAACAAGGCTCCACCTCATCTGCAACGACCCGGGTCCGACCCCGACCCGTGGCACTCTGCTCCATGTCATCCCCCACTCTCCCTCTGCCCCCCTTATTTTTGATATCACAAATAAATGCATACAAATCCCCCAAAATAAACATAATAAATAAGGAAGAAATTAAATAAAAAAAGGGATGAGACGTGCTGAAGCATTTTCATTAAAATCTAAGATATCTGATCTAAAGATTTTTCATCGAAAATAACATGCACGACAGAACATGACAGTATATCTGCTTAAATTTTTCTAAAACCCTCCACTAAATTGCATGTTTGTTGAGTAATTAAAGGTCTATTCAACTTCGACATTTGTAAAATCATGAACAATGCTGAATGAATTAACTAACCCAAAATATATTATTTTGGTTAGTTTCACATTTTGATGCTGAACTTACTAAAGCAGTGGAATTTCAATTACTAAGTTAACCCTACTTAAAGTGATTTAATTAATACAAATCTGTAAAGAATTATTCAGCTAGTGTAGAAACCTGAACTTCTTAAAAATAGATGTATGACTCTGGATCATGAGCCTTCTGAAGTGGACTTCATGAAGTGCTTATATGTGACAGTTCTTTACAGATCTGGGACTCAGTAGCAGAAAAGAAGCACGAGAAGCAAAATAAAGTATAAAAAATAAAACTTTACTTCAAAAGTCCATTCAGGGATAAGGCAAAATCCAAAGTCATAGATCCAGGCAGAGTCAAAAAGCAGGTAGTCCAAAACACGAATGAAAGAGCTGGAGAGCATGCACACACGGTGGCGACAATGACAATCTGGCAGAGGGTAAGGGGAAACACAGGGTACAAATAGAGAGTGCTTAATGAGAAACAAGGTACAGGTGCGTGGGGAAACAAACAGGAAGTAAATCTAGACACAGGACACAAGAACCCGGACAACAAAATAAAACAGGAAGTGGATACCAACAAACAGACTGCACAGATGTTACATTATAACCATTTTTCTTTTTTCCTCTAAACTCATGTTACCGGATCACATCTGCACTGTAAAGTCCTTGTCACAGCTTAATGTTGACCCCTTAAAGGTAGCAACATGGTGTTTTACTGACAATAGCATTGCATTTGGGACTTTCACGTTATACCTTGCAAATCCACCTGAGTTGTGCAGCTATCCAGACGGCTAGTAGCAGTTGAATAAGATGCTTAAAATGTGAATGAGCTAGTTGTTTTTGTTAGACTGTTAAGTGGACATTATACTGGGAATTGTCGCTGAACTGATGGATAGGACATATCAGTTTGTGTTCAAGACCTTAAAATAAACCCCAGAGAATACTGTGAATACAAGTGATCCAAGAACATTATTGTCCAGACTGGGAATTTTTTCTTGGGCTCTTCAATCACACACGGAAGGAAGGAAGGACACAAGGAGTGTGATGGAGGCTGCTAAGGACCGGATTAAGAAGGTTACCCCAGTTGTATAAATGCCTTCCCCCCTTATTAATTTCGTCAATGATTTACCATGATGCGCCCTGAGACAGATTCCTACATTGACCATTAGCTTGTAGCAAACCTGATTAAAAATTCACTCATGGGGACCGAACAGTTAATTTGCTTTATGGGGAATGGGATACTTTGTACTGATGGTGGTTTGTATGTGTAGTTGCAGTTTTCACTCTGTATAATGAGTGGCAAATTCAAATAAAGTTCATGAAGGAGAACTTCTTCTACATTAATTGGAAGAGTTAGCTATCTGCACAGCTGTGTAGGGGAAGCAATGGGGGCAGAATAGTGAAAGAGACATTACCCAAGAGGAAAACGTCTCTTTGCTTGAAAGATGTTAACACATTCTCAATAAGATACAGAACACAAATCCCAAACAGGTGACCTGGGTAGACAAAATCTTTCCCTGAGGTTGCTGAATGACCTGCCACTAGAAGTCATTGTAAATCAAAGCTTTATTATTTTGTTCATTTGCACGTTGTTCCCCATTAAGATATATCAGATATAAAAACAGATCCTGTAATGTGGGTCCCATGGAGCTGGTGTTACACCTGCCCAGCCTTGTCTGTAAAACATCAGCATCCCCTTAAATTCCCTTGGGGATCGGAGACCCGACGCCAGTGTTAAGTGTGTGGTTGCAAACCATCCAGCTAATGTTATCAATTTGCCTGGAAAGAATCGAGTTAGTGTCCCAGCGGAAGGCTGCCTTTCATCGAGGCAGCACAAAGCAGGCCCGATAAAGGGCCTCTTCAACCCTGCTGCTGTGACGGACCTGTTTGTGCAATTACAAATCAATCAATCACCCCAAGCATACTGAAGATGTGATAAAGAAAATGTCTGTTTTTAATGTCACTAGGATTAACATTGGCTCACTACATCACCAAAGGTTATTTTGACAAATGAACGTATTTGTAGCAGATGGGAGTTTTTGTAAATGGCATGTCAGGAGCATTATTACAGACAGCATTTGATAGAATAGACAGTTGAGAGCTTTGAGCTCCCTAACCCCAAACTTACCCTATAACCCCCTAACCATGATAAGGATATAAAAAGAGTCATCCTGTCATGCTCCTCCATGATGTTGTAACATAGGTTTGAGCTATTAATAAAGGACCCCATCTAGGGTCAGAGTTGATTCACATGGCCAGTGCATAAAGTTGTCTTTTGTCTTACCCTACAGCCCTGACCCTGTGACCAGGGAAGTTACATGACATGAGCGATCACTCTTAATGTGAACAGGAGTTGACAGCAGCGTGTGTTTCTGTATTCCCCCACCAGCAGCTATTTGCAGATACAGGACACACTCTCCTTGTGCTTAAGATGCTGACCAACATTTTTCAGTCTGTCAAGGGGCAACATGTCTATGTCACCAGGCCCTGCGTGTTGTGGGATGACACAGCAGGGTCAACTCTGTCTTATACAAACAGCCTCTGCACATCTGTCAGGAGATGACAGAGGCAGAGACTTTCACCTTGTCTACAGGGGCAAAGTCAGCTCTCTATGAGGTCAGTCTGGAGGATTTGTGAACAGCTGAAGATCCCCTGTGAGTGTAGTGAACCTGACAAAAGCCTTTGGAATCACAAGGAAACCTGTGCAGTGGGACATGGAGCAGATGTTGAGGTCTAGCCACTGCAGAGATGATCCTGACAGCCAAACTGGAAAACACACACACACATTTCTACCTCAGACAGGAAACTCCTCACTATAAGCATCACAACTAAAAGCCTTAAGCCTGAAACATGCTTCTGCGACTGTGTCTGCGTCTTTTCACGCCGCTGTGCCGCAAGACTCGTTGTCATTCATGCTTCCCCAACCGTTGCGCGTCTTACAAAGCAATTCCGCGCCAGAACACTAGGCAGAGAAATGCTTTTTGTCGAAGACGACCTGAGAGACGCCTTCTTTGTGGGTGTGGCAATCGTTGTTGACTGTTTATTTACCTTCTACCAGTCGTGTTCTCCATTACAAACACACGGTGAACCATGGCAGAGAGTGTATTAACGATTCCAACCGAACAACAATTGATTGAGATGGAGCTGCTGGCCGTTAGCCGAGATCTCCTTCCACGAATTGGAAGCCATCTCAGTGTCCTTGTACTCGGACATCGACGGGTTGTAAAGGTGCTCATATTTTCGGACCTCTTCCGACAGGAGTTCTTCCCGGTTGTCCATTCTTCTTTTTAAAATCTTCCGTTGTTTCTGCCTGTATTATGGGGCATGAAACCGGAAATGCAGCTCCAGAAGGGATGTAGAGCAGACCAATCACAGCCTTGCGGGCTGAGTGAGCTTGCAGAGCTTTGCCGTAAATTTTAGAAAAGTGAGGCGACGCCCGTCAGCACGTAAGAAGGGATACATAAGCACGTAAGGGACCCGGAAGGGCTCTTGCGCTTACGGGCCCGTGAAAACGCAGAAGCATGTTTCAGGCTTTACCCTCATCATTAACCTAACCCTAACCTTAATCTAACCCTAAAAGCATGTTTTAAGCCTCAGGCAGACTCAGTTGCTGTTCCACAAGCTATACAGACAACTCCTGAAAGGTTTACAATATCCAAATGTCAGGTGGTCAATCAGATGCCTCAGCTGCTCAATCAAATGCTCAGCTGCTCACCTATTTGTCCTACATCTGCCATGTAAAGGACAAATATGTTGGAATGTGAAAATTACAATTTTTGTTATTTTTAATTCTTTAGACCCTTTCAAGTAGACTAAAAGTTTGTCGAGCATGATCACTCTGGAATTTGATCCATGTCGCTTTTTGTCACTGAGTGGACTTTTACACTAAGTGAGACCCTAAGCAACATCTTTATCTCATCCAACATAAAATAGCTTGAAAGCATGACTAAATTAAAATCCATTTTTGTGAAGTGATTTGGTTTCATTAATGAAACTCAATATTGTGTTCATGCTTCATAGTCTCACGGCCTCACACGACACTTTGTTGATAACAACAGCAAACATAACCAATGTCAGTGAGGATTTTACTGCTCCTGCCATGGAGGTTATATTTTCACCTGTGTCTGTTTGATAGTTTGTTCATTTATTTGTCAGCCTCTGCTCTGATCTGACCTGCAGACTTTGTGGAGTGACATCTGCAAGGGAAGGGCTTATGGAAGTGTGTGGTGTTGACATTGGCCTTGGTTGAGGTCTTCTGAGTGACATCATAGTTTACCTATAATTCATCCAAAGGCCTTTAGCGGTTTTATTTTATTTGCAATATAGTGATGCATCTAATGATAAATATATATGAAAGGATTCCGTTTATTCATTTATTAATGAATGCAATTAGTTTCAGCATTTCTCAATCAATGAGCTCAAACAATGCTGCATTCTTACCATACACAAAGCATATTTTTTGAAAAAAGAGATCACATACAGAGTTAATGCAATTATGTAAACTTTGTGTCACTTGCGCCGGACAATAAATGTGAAATTTGTGCCTCTTGCTCAAGATGCAATATTTTTACTCACAGTGATGCAATGGTGGTGAAAGACAATCAGTGTTGAGAATGAATGCAATGACCAAATTTGCTTCACATCAGGTGTGAATGCAGTATAAAACAAAGTTTATTTGTAACACAGAGAAAAGCTACATATCAGAACTGTATTATGTATATGATACATAAATATGTAAGGTTTGTAAGTTTTTGTTAGAAAATGGTAAATGTAAATGATTAAATTGAGTCACTCCTTAAAAAAACTCCACATTAGTGTGTCATGAGTCCAGAGGGGTATCCTCTCCTGGGTGAGTAATGGCAGGAAAACAGGTTTACAAATAGTTAGGCCCAGCTATTACACAAAGGCTTTGTGTTTGTTTTGCAATCCCCCAGAGGTTGCTCTTGCGTTGTGGATGGTAACACACTTAAATCCTCTTTCTGGGGTGCACCAGCAGGCTGCCTGAAGTGGGACTTTTTTAGGGCTCAATGGAGGGTTCCCCCCGACTTTGTTTCCCCCAATCTGGTTACCGGCTTTGAGCCAATGAAGCAGACAACAATAGAGAGCAGGGATGAGGCTAAAGGCTGGTTGGAGTCATGGTCGCTGCCTAGCTGAACTCATTTCAGGGATGATTTGCCTTGAGTGATATAAGCTGCTCGGATTACTGTTGAGTCTCTTTGTTCCTGTTTGGGGAAGGGGTCAAAACAAGCCCCTGAGAGCACAGCAGCTCCACATAACATGCACTGACAGATTTAAATTGTAGTATCTTTGCCCGGCATGCTATTTCATGGCTCTGCTTGACTTCAGACGACTCCTCCTCTGAAGTTGGGCAGAGCCATGAGACAGATCTGCTTCCTTAAACTCCAACAGGGCAGTGTCAGTTGTAAATGCTCTCTGCAGACAAATGAGATGAGCAGTGTACAGGATGCTTGCTGTGTGCGTGTTGTGCCTGTTAATTTTTCTTCTCTGACATGAACAAATTAGCCTTTTCATTGCAAACATGTCACTTTACATTCCACTATAGACCTAATCTCTGATCCTTTTTTCCATGGAGACTTCCTTTTTTCCACAACTTCTAAAACCGATAATTAATTTCTCAATAATGGAAGCTAACAATAGTAAACATTTAATTACATTACTGTTTTGTTCTGTGTTCTCCCTCATTGCCACATTGTTCCTCCATCCGGCTCTCCACGATAACATTTGCATATTTAAATTGGATGTGCTTCACTTGGCCCATCGGTACCCCCCCCCCCAACAAAACCACCACAGCACTTTTCTCAGCCCCCACCCCCTCTTAGAAAAAGGCCAGAAAATGGCAAAACAACGTGCAGTACTAAACAGAATAATAACCTAATGCCTTATTTTTTCCACCAGGGTACAGTAATTCATTATTATGTTACATTTTTCCTCTTTAATGTAAACTAAATTGCAACACTAAAAGTCAAGTGGCTACTAGAGGCTATAAGGCTCATTACAGCTCTGATAGGTTTTGAATTTAACAAACAATAGGCCAGATAAATTCAGGTATAAGGCCATTATTTGTACTACATCTACGCCAAGATTGTACAAGCTAAAAGTTTTGAAGTCAATAAAAGTCAAAAAAGGGGTTTACCTTATGCCTTATCTGCTTTTCATATTCTTGCTGTGCTCTCCATCACCAAACCCTCTATTATGTTATGGTTGTCCATCACTGAAGGTTTGATTGCTGCATTATGTCACTTTGTTGCACCCTCTGCAATGGCACACTGGCACCTGACTCAAGAATCTGGACAAACCAACTCCATATATCACTGCAGTACTAGTGTTGATCACAGGACACCGTTATCAAACTAAACCAAGTTTAAGTGACAATAAATTGTCATATTACAGCTCTGCAAGTTTATAAACTAAAGGGGTGTACCAGAAAAACTGGCTCTGTTAAAATATAGAGAAACTCCATCATTATCAAATGCATAGAGCCTACACCGTATATATAGAAAATAACATTGAATTAATCAAGTGATTCTTATTAGAATCACTTACTTTCTAATGCACAACTGACATATTAAAACAATTCAAAACAATGAACAAAATGTAAATATTGTAAACTGAAGGAAAGGTAAACTAATATTCAAAGATATTAAAACAAAATTTACTCAGGATCTGTGAACGCAAATCTTACAAAACATGCAACCTCTATATTTTATTTTAGCCATTAAGCTAGAATAGATATGCATCCATGCATCTGTTATCTATAGCGCGTATCCTTTGAAGGTTGTGGGGAGCTTGGGCCAATCTCTGCTGACATTCGGCGAGAGGAAGGTTACACCTTGGACATGTTGCCAGTCTATCACAGAGCTATAGAGACTGCTTACTTAAAACCCTTCACAGCTATGAGATAAGTGTCAGTTAAACTGTTGCCACTTCCAAAATAAAAAGATACCTATGACAAATGCAGCTCAATATCTTATTCATAAACACATACCATTAAACCATCTTCAAAAATAATTCCCCTCACAGTGTTCTAAGCTCCGCACTATAGCCCATACACTTCACACAGCATAAGCACATATGCTGGAGCATGCAGTAAAAAGAGTACTGCACAACTTGTGTCAGGTCAGGAGCAGCGTTTGATCATCTAATCCAGACTAATGTACTTGGTTTGTTCAGCCTCGTGTTTTAAGTTCGGAGGGATACTTCAAAGAGTGTCAGTCCAAGGAGAATGCAGCATGCACTGACTACATGATCAAGACCAGTGAACTCTGAGGCTCGCTCCATGATGCTGCACGTAGACTACAGTTACCTGGTCCTCTCTGTCTTATGAAGAAGTCTGCTAATCAAAATCTCACATATCAGTCAAAGGTAGCTCCAGCATCAAGTCTGACCTAAAACACTAGCTGTGTGTCATTTCAGGGGCTTCATCCTTTGGAGGCTGCATTTCAAGACAGATCGTGTCACAGCAGCGCGACTTAACTGTCCCATTGCAAAGTCTCATTAAAATGTGCTGACAAATGTGTCCTTCCTTCACGAAACACCTCTATAGACCAGATCTCGTTTCAGTTAGGCCTTTGCAGTCTACATTGCCTACAAAGGAGGCAGTCTTAATGGACTGGGTAGACCAGTCCATTGAAGGATGCAGTCCTTGAATTGAGATACAACCACTATCACAGCAATTACCACACTCAGGGTTATAAAATGTTGCTAGCATGCTAATGTGATAATTACAGAAAGTAAGGAACGCATGCTAATCACAGTAAGAATTGCAACTTTGACACACTGTACTGAATTTGTATTACTGCACAGTACTAAAAATACATACATATTAATACCAACTGGAGACTTAAAAAACTACATTTTCAAATGAGGTAGTAAGAACTGCACTAGTGAAGGTGTTGTCTGTTTGTGGTCGTTTCTGACCAAAGTGCTTAACAAAAAACATTCACAGACAGAGTTCAAGGCAAGAACAATGAGGAAATAGGAAAACAATTTAGTTTGTGCGTGTCATTGTATTTCATATTCTTCTTCAGCATCATCATTTATACACCTCCTTCTCTCTCACCTTTCTACACTCCTCTGCTATGTCTCTATGGAGACCTGCAATATCTATTACACATGCACATGCTGTACTGTTCATTTCCATGCCAATACTCTACATTCCAATGCTGTACTTTATACTCTGTGTCAATGGTGTGCGCTAAATAGCAGCTCATTTTGTGATTGTGCTGATAATCTTGTTTAAAAAAATAGATTGAATATCTCTTCTAGAGGACAGCACTGAAAAATGTGTCTTGATTCAAAAGGAAGGATAATTCATGAACCAAAATATTTCTTCAAAGTTCTCTAAGACACTGCATCAAGCATCTCATTCTTTTTGATTATGACATTGAGGTGAGCTGATTGTTTAATTTGTTGCAGACGAGTTGCTACCTGCAAAGGGCCCTTTTAAAGGATAGTTAACCCAAAGATGAAAATTCACTCGTTATCTTCTCACCACTATGCCGATGGAGGGTTGGGCAAAGTGTTTAAGTCCACAAAACACTTTAGTAGTTCCAGGGGCAAACAGTGTTAGAGCACAGTCCAATACAATTGAAGTCAATGGTAAGTCCTTCTTCAGACGTAATAAAACAACAAAAATAACATAAAATGCCTCCATTCTGCTCGTGTAGTGTCGTCCAAGGTTCTGCAAGCCCTGAAATTCATATTCGACTCGAAACGGCATCATTTACACGAGTGGTCACCAACCTTTTCTTGCCCAAGATCACATTTGAATTCTATACGTAAGCAAAGATCTACCATCCCGATAGCTTCCTAAGAAGGAGGGTCATTTTTATTATTTTTTGCAATTTCTGTCAAATGACCTTGTTCGAGTCAGATTTGAATGTTGAGGGATGCCACCACATGAAGGCATGCTAGGTTTTTTCTATTTTATTATTATAATTATTACAATATTATTATTACAAGATTTGGTCACCAGTTACTTCATTTGTAAAATACTGTTTACACTGGTTACTCCTGAACTCCATGGACTCCAACTCTTTACCCACCCCTCCATCACCATAGTGGTGAGTAGAAAATTTGTGGATTTCAGTTCTGGCTGAACTATCCCTTTAGCTGTATTTTGAAAGTCATCTTAAATCACCAGAAATACTGTATCAATATGTTAAATTTATTTGGTTTAGTTTTTTATTCCCCTTTTTCAAGTGAAAATCCTGTGTTTGTGACAAGTCGTGAGAGGTTTAGACATTTGTGGCAACATTAAGTTATACAGTCTCGACCAGGGGACAACCTATTCATTAACACTTTGAAGACAGAAACTGGGACTTAATAACCTGAAACCAGTCTAATTGGCTCCACCAAGCAGTACAGTGCAGATGTCTAAAGGAGGTCCTATCTAAGACAGAGGCAGTTGGCTACTCCAGATAGATTTTTCAGAGAGCCATGCCTGCAAATTGGCCACTTGTGCAGCCATTTGACTTTGGTGGCTACTGAAGATAGGCAATCACCTCCAGAAGTGTAGCACACGCATCTGGGAGTCACCAGTCATATATGAGGATTTCAGAATTGTTGTGATCCTGTGTCGCCAGCACCCTGTTCTCTCAGTTCCGGATCTTCCTTGTCTCGCCCTCACCAGGTCCCACTAACCCTCCTCACTCGAACCTCGCTGCAGTCACTAGGGAAGAGAAGGAAGCACCCTGAGTCAGGGGCACACACAAACACAGGCTCACACACATAGATATATATATAAAGGCTAGATGTCTCGGCCAACGGAGTCGAACGTCCGCACATGGCGGCCATCTTGCCAGAGGTAGCTCGCTCACCCATAACAGTGTCTTGTAGTGTGACGTACTTTTTAAATAACCATAACTTGCTCAATTTTCAACCGATTTTTAAACGGTTTGGTTTGTTATAAACGTCAGAGATGTAGTTATGACACTGCATACTTATGAATAATTATGTTATTTAAAAAAAAATAGAATAATGTTCTATATAGGTACAAGATTTCCCTTTACAAATATACTTCAAGAATTATTTTATTTTATTTTGTTAAAAAGTACATGGCCGCCATGTGCGGATGTTCGACTCCGTTGGCCGGCAACGCGGACAAGACATCTAGCCTTTATATATATATCTATGCTCACACACACGTTTCCTTGGTCACTTTCCTGAAAGTTGCAGCGTGTAGAATCTAGTGACATAAAGTGGCGAAGTTGCATGCTGCAGCTGAATACCCCTCACCTCACCCTCCCCTTTCAAACATGAAAGAGAACCTGTGGTAACCTCCAGTTTTCATAAAAACTCAAAGGCTGCTTACTTTTTCCAGTCTGGGCTACTACAAGAAACATGGCGGCCTCCATAGAGAGGACCCCTCCTGATGAATCTTCATCAACAAAAAGGTTTTTATTGATAAAGATTTCAACTAAATCTTACACATTGGACCTTTAACTTATCTTTTAGCAGGCGGTGAACCAAGTCTTTCAGCCTCTGCGTCTGTGTGGCTCTTTCACGTAACTTCGTCCAGTACCTTGTCTCGGGCTTTCCCTCACTTTGCCGGCCAATTTATCTTACGCAAACTTCCTCGGTGGCACCGCCTTAACTTTGCGGCCTGTTAAACTGTCAGGTCTTGCTCCCTTCCTTGTGTCCGTCTTCCTTGTGTCTCTCTTCATCTTCTCCTTGTGGCTTAAAATAATGACCCCAACCTCGACACCAGCACTGGAGAAAATACAAGACAAAATCCTTGAGTCCGCATACTGTGCTGCATGAGCCCAGTAATTCAATTCAATACAGTTTTGCGCCAAATGAAAACAAACATTATCTCAAGGCACTTTACATAGGAAGGTCGAGACCTTACAAACTTGTAGAACAACTCAACACTTTCCACAATGAGCACCATGGGCATTTTGCGACTGTGGAATTTTTTACCATCATCACACATTACATCTGTACACCATTATGAAAATAGAGCATGTCTCATTCCACAGATACTCCATTCTCTCCAAACAATACTTAAGGTCAGATTATAGATAAATGGCCAACCAACAGGTAATTGTAGTATCTATGCTCATGGACTTTCATATCTAATTCAGATGCGCCAAACAGAGAGGCCCCAGCTCCAACTCTTTTGTGTATTACACCAGTGGCAAAACGTAGGGACACAACTTGATTTACGAATGCATACTCTTTGGGCTTACCTATCCAATAGGATGCAAACACCTATATGTAACATAAAGAGTGACAGCAATTCTAGCCTTTCATGGATGTGCTGTTAAAATGGTTGATGCAAGTAGAGAAAGATATATGTGGGACACATCGTCATAATTTGGGGTGGCAATTGCTCATGCTACTCTGTTAGCGTTCGTATATTGTTCAACCTTCTGGTCTCCTTGATGCATCAAGTCTACATTACAATCTTCTGCTTAAGACAGCAGCTGCTGCCTGAGTTTTCCTTTCACCAGCTTCCAGAAAACTTCCATAACAGAGAAAAAAAAAACAAGGAAACCTCTGGCATTACCAGACCCAATGTGGGTGCCCATCTGCCTCCACTGGTGAGCAGAGGAAATGGGGGAGAGGGGAGAGGTGGGTGGAAAGAGGTTAGAGAGGAGACACAGACCGGGAAATGTAAGACTTTTTTAACCTGAGGAGCACATTTTACTCTCCTTCGAGAAATGTCATGGGGAAAGGGCACCAAATTGAATGGGTGATGCAGTGAGAAGATATGCTGATGTCTTGATTCAAAAGGAATGGAGAAATCATGGAATAAAATTCCAAGTCACAGACACTACTTTACTGACTTACTTTGTTAAAAGATTTGTATGATCCAGGTCAACATGAACAAAACACTGAAATAATTGGAGCAGTGACAAAACAAATATACTGTTTCAACTACAGCCACTGATAGGGTCTAATTCTGTGGAAAACATTGCATGTATACTATATTACAATATATATATATATATATATATATAAATGATAACAATAATGATAACAACAATATATTTAACTTTCTAAAAAGTCCAGGACTCATGTTGTACTTCATATATATAATAATTAAAAATAAAACCAAAGGTTAAGCTTAAATGAGTCATAGATCATTTTTACATGACGTTTCTTTTATTGCTGCTATATTTTATAGTCTTACATTATAATCTTTATTACTGTTTGTCATCATACAGTTTTGGTCTTAACTGGTTATTCTCCACTTTCACCATCTCTCCCACTCCTCCTTTTCCGGTCTGTTTATTGCCTTAAATGCAACGGAGACTGTAATCCCATCCAGCAGATTCCCACTAATCAGGGTCAGATAAGCCCTGCTTCCACCTTGCTCTTACTCCAGCTCATTTCCTTCTTCCTCTGTCTTCTTCCTCCTTGAGATGACCCATGTGATCCCTTGTCCGTGCTACAGGCTGTCCAATGAAATTACATAAATAACTGAAATGAAAGATTCTGTTTGTCCATGCATCTTGTACTGAATGGGAGAGGGAATTGTGTGTATGTCAGCATCATACAGCAGCACAGAGAATCATTACATCTATAATAAGAGGATTTCTGGCTGGTTGTCTCATTAAAAATTGAATAAGCACAGGACTATAGTTAAATAACATCCCTTTGAAATACAGTTACTAATACAGTTTTCCATTTGTAGGTATAAGATTATCTTGGGATTTTAGAACATTCATTAAGTTAAGGCCATTGTGTGTTAATGTTTCTGGTTGGGTTAGTATCTCTCCACTCAGAGTGACATACATATTCCATATGTACCTAATGGTTGGGGTTGGGTCGAGTGTAGTCCACTTCCCCGTCCATTATCCTTGCCTGCAGTTCAGAATGAGTTCCTCCTCTCCCAGTCAGTTGAACTGTGGTCATTCTCTTCTTATGGTTACAAGGCAGCACCAAGAGCGGCAACAGTCTGTGTCCATTGTAGCGATGTCAGGAATTACTGATTTTATCATAACCACAGTTCCATAACGTCAAAACACTGGTTGATATTTATCTTCGTAAAAATACATCAATATATTACATTTTACAAATGATTGAGCACTTCTGTAAAACTTTGTTGTGAACCATTAGAACATTTACTGACACAAGACACCTCATTTAACATTCCAGCAGATGTGGCAACATACCTTCATGTACTTGATTTCAAATACTGAGTACTTGAGTACTGTCAGCGCTAAACTTGGGATTTCTATAGAAGATAAAAAGCTGTGTGGACCTTCCCTAAAACCACCTTCAGCTTAACCAAGGTTTTAGTTGTCTAATCCAATTGATAGATTGTATAGTTACTGTTTTTAGCAAGTAAAATCATACAATGCATAAACTTTGACTGACTAAGGATATGAAAAAGACTGCGAACAAATCTTGAGTCTGCTGTTGCAATCCATAAATGACCATGGGTTTTCATCAATCAAATTAAGTCTGACTATGGGTCATGTTAATTTTACACTCACAACCTTTATAATAGAGATCAGGCAAAAGTGGACTTTCGCATTAAAAGGATACCGAGGCAAGCAGTGCCAGTGTTCTAGCCTCATTTGCATTCCAATTGAAATGAGATTTTATATAAACAAAAGTATCTATTATCTATGTCATACTAAAGTTCAATTACGCTGGATTTATTTGAACTTGGTGATTGTAGCACCAGAAAAAATGTAAAATCTAATGTTTTGGTCTCTCTTTTTTCTGGTCTGTCTTTATATAGCCCTTTACTGGTCTTGATGACCACTCAAACCGTTTTACAGTACAGTTTTGGCCTTTAACCGTTCACACACACAATCATACAGTGCATCTATGTAGAGCAAACTGCCGACCTTCATGCTACAAGACGAACGCTCTTACCCCTGAGCAACAGCCTTAATTGAAATTTGGATTCGAAGCTGTCAAAGACAGAAAGATTGGATAATATTTACCTCCGCCAAGGGATTTATGTTTTCACAGATCTTTTTGTTCGTTGTTTGGTTTGTACGTTTATTTGTGAGCAAGATTACACATACAAATAATGGATTTCCATGAAACTTGGTGGAGGGATACGGTATCCATAAGGGAAGAACCTATAATTTTGGTGTGGATCTGGAACAGGGAGAGGATTTAGGATTTACATATTTTTAGATTTTTTAAACATAGCGTGATCAGTCAATATCTCAGAGAATATATCATGGATTTCAGTTTAGGGCAGATCCGAACACAAATCTTCATCTAGTGAATTTAAATATGGTTTTATAAGGTAAGTGCTATAGGTCTTGCGTGGATGTATGGACTCTACTGAATGTATTGCCAGTTAAAATCTCAAACTTGAGCACTGAGTTCTGCAGAGGGATGATCCTTGGATGAAAACACAGTGCCATGGTTTTCTGAATTTAATTGCAATTGTCAAACAGTTTGAAAATTTGTTTAGTTTTGCAATGAGAGGTCAGAAACTTGCGATATACTGTGGTGCCTTCAAATCCATATAACAATGTGATGTTCAGACAGTAACAACTGCTCTGTAACATATTGGCAAGTAATTCATTTACAATGTAAACTTAAGAGCAGTGGACCAAGGCCAGAGCCCTGTGGAATCCCTGTTTATCCCCATTCCATCCCCAGATGAGAATTTAATTTAGAGCTGTGAAAAATAACGCGTTAACGCGTTATGATTAAATTACAGGATTAATTCTTTTTTTTTTTTTAACGGATTTAACGCATGCGCAGAAGGACCTTCCAATTCCGCCGCCTCTGCACTAGTTGCCGCTCTAATGCAGTCAGACGGCAGCTGCCAATCAAACAAACAAACAACATGGATAATTCTAATGAACCTGAGGACCTTCTGGACGGGAAGATCGTGTTCCAAAAAAACAAAGATCGAACATTCAGTAAAACCAAGGTGATATGCACACTCTGCGAGAAGTTATCGTTTCGACGTAGCAATACCCGCCTAACCACCGCAACGCGAAGCATGTGTTGGTCGGCGAGGGGCGTTCAAGTGGAATGCGCCAAACCAGACTCACTCGCAGGACACATTGTGCAAAAGAAGCGGTCAGCTTTACTGTCAGAGAATTTGAACAAGTTAGTTTGCCTCACCAACTGGCTAAAGAACGAGTAGCTAAGAGGGCCTTTAGAGGCATTAGATTGTATCATGGTGTGGTTAATGGTTGTGTGACAAAAAATATAAAAAATGTCAACCATCCTATGGCTAAGAAGCTCAAATAATTTCTGTTTGATTTAAAAAAAAAAAGTTTTATTCAACCACACAATGGCTAAGGAGCCCGAATATTGTTTAGGATGAAGATTATATTAATGTTCCATATGGAAAAGCAATGATAACTGCTGAAGAACTGCTGAGTTGCAGCACAAAAGAAAAGTTAAATGTCATAAAAATCTTGTTTTGACAAAAATATTCCGAGAAAATCGGTAATGTGATTAATCATGATTAATCCATAGAAACCTGTGATTAATTTGATTAAAAATTGTAATCATTTCACAGCCCTAATTTAATTATTTCTTTATAATTACATTTTACAGTATTTTAAGGCACTATTTCACCCACTTATACACTTCCACACCTTCACCTTGTTGATCCAACTGCCTACCTCAGTCAGAGCACAGAACAACTTCCTTTGAGATAGAGATGAGAGAAAAGTGAGAGGGAGGGGGAGTAGAGATGGTGGGCGTGTGTGCATGTGTCTGCTATGTCAGAGAGGGAGAGAGGGAGAGAGGGAGGTGCTGCATCAACCCGACATACAGCAGCAGCAGCAGGCTGGGCTTAGGGATCTATTGTTCCCTGCTTTATTGCTGCTAGACCTCGTTCTTTCTCATTAAGGAGCCAAGAGAGAAAGAGAAACAGAGAGGAAGAGGAGAGCGAGAGGAGACTTCAGCCCCGTTCATCCGGGATTACTTCTTGGACTCGCTGGTGTGGACAAAGCAGAAAACACACTTAAGTCCAGCTCTCTTCCTCGTGGACAGGCTTGCTTTTTTCCTACTGACTGCATTGGGAACTACAGTAGTTGCAGTGCGGTGGCCATGGGGCTGCCCGAAAGAGCTTTGGGGACCCCGGCAGTCTTGAGTGGGGCACCTCTCCTCTCTCTCTGGAGGTTAGCACTGCTCTTTTTCTCCATCTGGGAGCTGAATGCACAAACCGCAGTGGAAAATAAACCCCTGTACATCTGGCAAACAGGTATGGTCCACCTTCTACTATTTCATTACCTCCTCCGAGGGTTAGGAGAGGATGATGTCCCATTCACTACTACTCTGGCAACCTACATTAAATATTAATATGTAAATGTTTGTGTCCATAACATGATGAATGGGAGCTGCTGAACTTGTTCAAAGTGTATTTTTTTTGCTTCTATATTATTGTTCACTTTTAATGATTGCATCAAATAATCCTTCAAATGAAAGCAAAAGTTTCTTTCCTGAGCCTCATTTTCTGCAGAGATGCATGTGGCAGAGGTTGATGCATTGGAGCCATCTTGCTACAGTGTAGTGGGGTAACATATTTACTGCAGTCCCTGAGGTGAATGTCTCTTTACCCCATAACCAAGGTTTAGAGGAGTGGGTTGTGCTGCCCATTTATAGGCTGTACTTCCTTCGCTCTAGGCTGAAGCATATGGGACTCCTCGGCTGCCCAGTAACACTATTTGGCTCATTTATTACAGTTTGACATGTGTGCAACTGATGAGAAATGGTGCATGCACTGTAGTCACATGTGGCTCCTTCTTGTATGGAGGGAATACCACTGCGCTACAACAGACATGAAAACACTCCATTTTAGCGATGAAGCAGGTGTTTTATTTCTTCAAAGATGAAGCACGAGGTGAATGTTAACAATCTTTACAGTGTAGGCAGATGTGCGGTACACAGCTCTGTGTTGTTGCTGTTTTGGGTGGTGCCTCCCATTGAACGAAAGCTCATTCACTGTGAGAGAGCAGCACATGGTCGAGGAACACAATACTGATGCATGGTCCAGCGAGCAAAGTGAAGGAGTGGGACAAGGAGAGGAGTAAGAGTAGGGGGGATGGATCTCCCTCACCCCATCAGGACAGGAGTGCCCTTTGGATTCAGCTGGAGATCAATGTTCACTTTCACATCTGTCTAATCTCTTTCTGTTTCTCTGGATCAATGTACTGGTTTCATTGGGACCCCGCAGCTCCTTCCCACCAGTAGGGGCTGATCAATGGGTATAGTCCTGGTAAATCAGGCTGCATGGGATCAATGCTGCCTTTAGTGGGAATCCTAAATGTAATCTATGTGCTATGTTTGTGATATTTAAATTGACAGTCCTTGTGAAATTTGTTTTTTGCTTAACAAAATGCATATATATATATATATATATATATATATATATATATGCATACAGTATGTATATTGTATTCTTCAGTGTTTGAATTGTGCACTTATTTGTCCAAAGATGTAATTACCAGAAATAATTGAGTTAATTTGTTTCTCTGTAGTGAGAGCAGCCCCAGCCTTGTCTGAGGTAGATCACTTTGGTACTGATGATATCTGTGCTTTGATTTAATTGGTAAAATATCAGTTTAAGAGCACAAAAAAATCACTTAATTTCATTAGTGTTATATTTAAAAAAAATAATTCAATGTGAGCAAGAAGCAGGGCAGATTCAATTCAAAGCTGTGAACATTGTGGGATTTCATATACATGAAACCTTGACCACTTATGATAATGTCTTTAATGCATTGCTGTGCCTTAGTGTGAAAAATAGATATGGCTGGTTAAAGTCTCAATATTCTCAAAAGTAATTTATCCTGAATATAGCATCTGAGATCATTAAGCGTGATTGCATTTTAATATGCATATGTAAATAAGTTGCCGTTGTTGTTTAGGTTTTTTGATCACCCACCTTTAACCGCCAAGATTTAGCAGATGACGAAATACCTTGTGCAAATGAATGCTAACGAAAGCAACTGCACTAGCTTCCATTTCCTGAGTGCATTACAAACCCAAAATGTGGAATATATAAAGGGATAGACAGCATTAATTGATAATTGATAGATAACACTACATGCACAACTTATTTTATCTTAGAGTTCAATCCATGCCAATAAGAGGCTAAAGACTAAGATACTTTGAAAAAAAACTTAAAAACAGAGTTTATCCACACTATATAACATAATATTAATGAATAAAAGATCAAATTCTCTTTTTTTTTAGCACGCCAGTTTCATTGTTCACACCCTGTGCGAAGGAATGGAAATCTGATGGTATTATGTGTTCTACCTCCCACTGTGTAAAGACAGGGGAGGAGATTAAGGATAGAGAAACCAGAGCAGATTGGCCAGACAAAGCTAACCTAGATACAGTATAGACATGTTTATGTGTGACTCTTCTCAGCTTAAGTGTGTCGGCACTTGGCTCCCCGATGCTAGTTTGGCTTACCGATAAGAACTTTGCACTGCTGTTGACATGAATGGCAGTTAACGATTATTGCTTGTTGTATTCTTGCATTTGACGTGGCATTTTTGATGAGATCCCACCTTCCCATCAAAGCCCTGACCATTCCCCACATACTCAACACGACAATGCAGGAGGCTCTTCCTGCCCCTCAATAGCTTTTGTGTTGGAGCAAATAGGGTGTATGTCAAGATGTTGCAAGAGGTGATGGAGTCTCTTCCATTTTTTTTCAGTTACAAATTGGCTACATCTATAACTCTGGTACAGACGGGCTGCTGAAATTAGCCACAGGAGTACTTTTTGAGGGTGGGTTTTCAAGAGACAACTGTTCCCAACAACATGTACACCAGTGCCAAGGGAGTTAGTACAATTTTACTCAATGTACTGTAGTTATATTAGTATTTAATCTACTTAATCATCCCCTTTGGACCACAACCAAGACTGAAGTGTAACCAGGCCGGAAATGCTAAATAAAACAAACAGATGTCTGGTCGCAGTAGTCCCCTAACTATGTGCATATGTATGGAGTTGTGTGGCATTGTGTAATTTGGCACTCTGTGTAATTTCTTTTGGCACAATAATTGCTTGTGTTGTCTCAGAATTTGATGCACAGAAGCCACAGACAGAAGGTAGCGGATTATTCCTGTTCCTGCATGTTGCTCTCTAGGATTTCCTCCCACACTCACATGGTTTTTCCGAATAAGTCTTGCAGGTGATCTATACATTGACAAGGAAGGTTTCTTTCACAACTTTGTTCTTTTTTTGTAGGTCTTACAACAAATGGTTGATTCTGAGGAAAGTTTCAGAGGCCAACACAATAATTTTTTTCAGAAATCCACCTTGACAGAAGTGTCTGAGGTAGGCAGGTTAGCCAATGCCAGGGGCAGGAAAAAAAACTGTTCGTCAGACTGGCCAAACCTGTGACTGATGTTTGTGGGTTTTGAAACATAGCTCATCTTTGACAGAGGTTTATTACAACCCATATTTATGTTTTATTGTTAGGCAACCTCTAGTTTAATTATGAGAGTACTTACAGACATTGTAATTATGATGGGAGCAGAAGATAGTTGACAACGTACGTATATAAAGCAATAAACTCTGTGTAAGAATGTAACTCGGGCTGCATTCATGGGTCAATAAAAGAGTTAAAAGACTAACCATTATGACAAAGGTCCTCGTCTCTGAAGAAAAAGCTTACATTACCAAATTACAGTCTTTTCCTAAACCTATAACCAAACCGTCATGTTTAAATCTTTATTATTCTTACCATGACGACAAAGGTCAGTTTGCCTGCTGGTTGTAAGCATCTATGGATTATATTCTTGTCACGATGAGAACAAAGGTATTGTATGCATTTTCATTGGTCTACTCCTATGGGTCGTGTCTTAGAGTTGGCATAGCTAATGTATGGTTCTTCAGGTTGATTTGTTGACCAAGTTGGATGATTTGACAAAGGCAAACTGCAGAATTATGACCTCAACCATCTAATGTAAACATCCGTCACAGTTCAAGAACATAGAGTCTTTTTTAGGATACATGCAGTGCAGGGATCTGCCTTATGCGTGTATTTTCCCAAGCTACTGTCATTTTTAATAAATCCCTCAAACAAGATGATTTGTGTAGAAACAGTAAAAAGCCACACCGCACTGTAATGATTATTATTAATTCTCCAAGAAAACAAAACCTCCATGACTTGATAATGGATAAAATAACCTGAAATATCAATGTTCTGATTGTCTTCTCTGTCATGTCACATGGCATATTTAGATAAAGACAGGGGTCATATTATTTCCATTCCGATGGCTTCTTACTATACTGCGTGTAGTAAAGATTTCTGAGGCTTCGGATGAATGGCAGGCACACCATACTCTCGAAATCCGATGAACCGTGGCTCTTGAGCCTCACAGCGTGCCTAAAAACAGTTGTTTGTGCTGTGTATTTCCAGTTTTCTCTCATTTGTCTTTTCTAAGCAACCTTTTAACCATCAGTATACTGTCAGTGTAGCTGGAGACTTCTTGTACTGGTGCAGGACAACAATGGTCTCCGCAGAGCTGAACAAACCGGAGCAATGACTGATGGTAATTAGTAGGGCAGGTCCTCTGTCCAGACCAAGCCAGCTTCAGAAAGACCCAATGAATGGTGGCCATTTAGGGCCGCAAAAACAACACACGCACAGAAAACAACAGTGTCTCGGCATTGTCCTCATGTGGCGTACGTCTCTGTTCTGGCCCTCCACCGCAGATGCTCGTGTCCATGTGGCGCACAAAAGAAAGAGGAGGCTTCACCTCCAGTCACATGACTCGCTCTTTGTTCTTCCTCAAATGTCCCCATAGAATTCCCCCCCCCCCCACCGCCCCTCCTCAGCCCCCCCACGGACACACACTGTCACCATCACCCTCTCCCCCTCTATCAAGGTGACCTTTAACCTCAGAACTGAGAGGGGTCTCATGAGGGTTATCACGGGAGAAAAGGAGGCGGGGGTGGACGGTGAAATACAGCAGCTTCTCCGGATCAAGTGTCAAGTGCTTAATTCAGCCATTTACACCAGTACATTTAATAAGCTCCCTGTGAGCTGGAGGTCGACTGATTAACGTTTATTGAAGGTGATACAGTGATACTCATGTCTTTAAATCTGAAGGTGCCAGTAATGTGTTTAAAACTGTAGTGATCAGTATATTCTGAACCATGGAACCAAAGTTCATATATATTATATGAAACAATATGAGCCATGGATGAAATTACTATGTGTGATGCGAGAGGTGTTGATTGTACTGACCAAACCAGAGAAAAGCAAGTCAACAGAGCTTGTTAGATGCTATTAGCTGATTGCGTTGTTTTTTCTCTACTCACGCTGAACACGGTGAAACATTGATCAGCTTAAGACACAGTTATATTTTCATTGGAGTTGATGTACAATGAAATGAGTCAAAGGAGAGCAAATAAAGGACCTATTATTTGTCAGGTGACCAGAAATCTTACCTCAAATGTTGCACTGGGTCTGTTGAAATTTAAACAGTAAGAACAAGTTTGCTAAAGTGAAAGGCTGCATAATGTCAAACTAGTTAGATTTTGAAAGTTGTTTCTGAGTTATAGATACTGATTAATGCATATTTGTAGGAATAGTCTCTCGAGTCAGATAAAAATATGCCAATATGTTCATCTCTGCTGTGGCAATAATGTGTCTAGCCTAGCTTAGCATCAATACAGACAATACTTTAAATACATTTTGAGACTGTCTAGTTTTACTCTGCCACACTTTCTAAGAAGATATTGTACTTTTTACCCCATTATCGTACAGGTAGCAGACCTGGCTGAATTATATAAGGTATATTATATTCAACATGAGAATACTAAACTTTCTTTTCAAGGGAGACCCTAGTCTTTACCATAAAACTGACCACATTGGCAGATTTTGTATTTCAATTTAAAGTTGCCCAATTGTAGGGCACTGCATTGCTTAGTAGCTGCAGTGGCTTTTTAAAATGACTGGAGCTTACATTTTCTCTATGTGGACCTCCTCTGGTTCCCAAAGGCAAAGGCTGAAGTAGTGTCCTTATGTTATAGTATGACACATCCTCCAGTGGTGGTGATTCAGTGCAGCTGATCACATCCAATCGCCTTCTACCAGCCTGCATTCTCCCAGCTCTGCTATTACACTGCAGCTTGCTCAAAGTAGCTCCTTTTCCAGTGAGGTTGTCATTTTTGTGCAGTTTTCTTTTCCTTTTTCTGTCTAATGCAATTTTTGGATTTATGGGTGACTTGCTTGCCACTCAGAACAATATTGTGCGAGTCATAAAATTGATGAAGGCCCATCTATCCCTTTTGACAGACAGAGATTGGTGTACAGTTTTTTGCTGCTTACTGTCTTTATGTTAAACCAACCTACCTGTGCCTGGGTCCATGGCTCCAATAAAACAGATCAGTCTGTTGTCAGTCTAATCTAACTTTGATAGCAAACAGGCCAAACAAGGGTGTGACTGTGTTGTCAGAACTTGTTTCTGTAGGAGCATGTGTGGCTTGGGGGGAATCAAATCTTTATTCTCATTTTCTTGTGCACCGCTGATGTTGGACAAACCATTTCAGTGAAAACATATGGATGTTCATGAGTAATTAAAAGGCATTTGTTATGTTGAACACACACTGGAGTGTCTGATGGGCCTGGAGCTTGAGGAGCTTGAGTAGTGCCATTAAGGCGTCATAAAGGCGGGTGGGATTATTTCTGGTTTTGATGGGATTCATCAGGTGCCAAATTGCAGCCATTATTCTGTGTGGGTTTGAAGGAGCTAAATCCAGCTGTTCAATTCTGCCTGGCGGGCTGCCCCAGGTGGTGTGGATGTGTATAGAAACACACACACACTCACACACAGGTGCATGCACACACCACCACTCCACTGAACTCAGCACTGTGTCTTTGTCTCTCTCTCTCTCAGCCACCTGCTGTCTCTAATCAACCATGTAATCCCCATTAACAAGGACACACTCTTATTTCTCTTTATTTTTACTTGACAAGTAAAAACGAATCTGTAATAAGGTAGTTTAGTATCTCACCACCCTGACAAAAGCAGAGTGTCATTCGTGCAATTCGTCCTGCACCCACCTCCTTGCTACTTTATTCAGTTTCTTTTATTTCTCACTCACATACAACTCTAGCAACACCCATTCATTTACACATAGGCACACATACACACGCGCACACACACACACGGATGGGTATTGTGTGTGTGGCATACCTCATTACTTCCAGAGAGAGGCCTGACAATGGGGGAGGAGTGTTGCTGTCAGTTTGCCACCAATAGGCAGTGGAACCATGGAGGCTGAGTAATTACATGGGAGTGGAGTTTGTTCGATGCGGGTGCAACTCCACTGCATGGCCACCACCTCGTCTGTTAGCTGACAAGAGGACAGCGCAGACGAAAATACACACTCAGGTTTGACTGATAAATGGGTTTACAAATATACAGGGTTGACACAGGCCAATTAGTCACCATGGGGCTGGTTTAAATAATTGTTGCATCCCCTAGTAGCCACAGTGTTCCCTCTATTCCCAAAATGAAAGTGTTAGGAAGGACCAACAACTCCGATTTAAGTCATGGGTATTCTGAGAGCTTTTCTTGTTGCGGGGTTAGGTAAAGGTAGAGGCTTGAGGCCTCCTGCAGTGACCACAGGTTTGGTTCCTTCTCAAACCTTTGCTTGGTGTCTTCGCTAATTTTTCTCCCTATTTCCCGCTGACACTGCCCTATCAATAAAGGCAAGAATACCGTCGAGAATATATGAATATGAACATACACATTAATCGTTGACACATTAATCTGGCTGGTAATTGTAGACAGTGTAGTGTAGTTGGTTGAGTGAGGCACCTTTAGATTTATTAAATATGCAATCAGGGGACATCCCCTACCCATCAAGAGTCATGAAGACACATCCTCTGGTAACCATGATGGTCTGTATCCACGTTTTTGCCATCTATCCGCTTGATGTTAATATATTTCACTGGAAATTTTAAAACTTTGACCCACTTGTGGTGCTCCCAGATAACATACGGATGTCAGCCACTTCAGACAATGATGCAGCACTTCTTGCCTTCTTGTGGCTGGGACAAAATGGATGTGAGCCTACAGTGGCTCACTTGTAAAATAGCAAATGTGACCCAAATATCCAAAACCATGTGGAGCTCTAGGCAAGGTTTTATTTTGATGTGAGCATAAAGTGGCCTATGTTGGAAGATAGTGAATATTGCCCAAATAGAACAAAAGAAATCCGGGTCACCTTTGGCCCCCTTAGTTGACATGTTGTCTTTAGCTTACTTGTGGCCAAACAAGACAAGGGCTCCCAAATGTCATATTTTTCATGCAGTCTGTGGACTGGATGACAGTGTGGGCCAAATCTGGCCATGCAGGCTGTATGAAAGGGAAGGGGATCAAACCATCAGGTTGTTTGAATTCCTGCAATGTATGGGACAAATCCTATGGCAATGTATTTGATAGTTTCAAAACGAAAAATGTATACCTCCAAGAGGCATTAAGTCCTCTCGGACATTTAGTCCTCTCGGAACCCTTATTTTTTATCTATTCTAATCCATATAATGAAAATGTTGAACTGAGCACCATCGCTAGAGCTATGCAGTGTAGTTGTGTAGTAGATAAAACCATAGGGGAAGAGGTTGGGGAAGAAACATAGACTGTTCTCTAATTATGGTAAACATGTCAGTCATGGCTGACTTAGTTCAGAATAAACAAAAAAAAAAATGTCCCCACACAACTACTGCCATGTATTAGCCCTGTTCATCATCATTCCCAATTTCCACTCTTCAGAGTCATTAATCCTAAACCTGTTCAGATCTAATGTGTCACCCATCAAACCCAATATCACGGTGTTTGCACCTTAAAACACAGCTCACTTACTAATTCTAACAAAACAAGTGGTAAGAATGGAGGCATGTGAGTTGGTGATGGCCAGAAAGAATGTCTGCCAAGCAACTCTTTGTTTGCGGGTGCAGCCTTTGCAGAACAATACTAGTTCAACTAACCACATTACAGTGATTAGCACAGTCTTCCTGTTCTCAGATAAACCCTTGTTTCCCTCTAGCTAACTCATAGTCTCCTTGTGGCTTGATTAGCCCTGGGAAGCGTGCTAAAGGATTGGCCTAAGCAGCATTAAGAGATCAACCTGAGATCTCTCTCTCTCTCTCTCTCTCTCTCTCTCTCTCTCTCTCTCTCTCTCTCTCTCTCTCTCTCTCTCTGTGTGAAGCCCTCTATTAGAGATCACTTCCAGCTAACTGACACATGATCTAAAGCCTACAACTCTTATCCTCAGTAAGTAAACCTACACATGAGAAATTGCAGGTATATGATGATCTTTCACTACATCATTTCTAAACCCAAGCCCAACTCAGAGCCTAAAAGTGTCAGACCAGGCCTATACTTAGCAGTAGCTACACTGAGTTAGTGACTGGATCATAATGGCTCAGTTCGTTTTTTTAAGACATGATATACTTTGATTTGACAACTGTTGGGTCAACAAACATAAATAAACAAAGAACTGGGGCTGAAAATCTCTTCACATACTTTACTTACTGTGGGGGATAGCTGTTTAGGCAAGTATAATAGAACAAATAGAATAGGAAAGTTGATAGGATTCATTAATCGACTTGGCGTTAATGTCACTATTTCTAACATCCTGGCCGACTGAGTTCACTGAATAATTTAGACATGTCTGGATACAAAGTCAAGTAGTAAATAGGCCTGTAACGATTCTCAATCCAAAACCAAAACCGCGGTCCAGAGCAGTTTTGGTACGCAAGGAAGGAACTGCCACACATCTCCCCGACCATCCTGCATGCTGTCACAGCTGCCGGTGCAGCCTGTTGCGTGTCTGAGTATATGTCCAATCACCCCCAAGGTTATGCCCGACTTTATGAAGATCTGCGGTAAATCCCTGGAACAGATTATTTGTTTGCTTCTGATTTTCTTTGTTTAAACTGCATTGAACTGAGGTGTGTTGGGTTTGTGGGGGAGACTGAACCAGACTTTGTATACTTATTGAACTCTGGATGTCGAGACTTTGGGAGACACACACACACACACGCCCTCACCTCTTTCCTATTCTTAGTTTTTTTTGTTTACCTAGTTTTATGTGAAGTCAAGTCCTGGAATAATGATTGGAATAATAAAAAAAATATTATAACATCTAATAACGAATGGTAAAATAATAAATTCACATTCAGGAAGGTATTTGCTCATATTCAGTTTTAACTGGGTCTAATATATTGAAGAAGTGAACAATTGTAAGGCAACTATTTCCATTTGACTGTTTACTTTTGCATTTCCTTTTGCTGCCTGTTTGTATGCCGAGAAGTGTCCGAGACCATAATTACATGAAGGTTAACAACGGAGAGCCTCCGGTAATTGGACTGAGTACCGTGATATAATGGCGTTAATAACAGAGTTATGCTGTGGTGGGCCATCCGACTTAGACCTGGTAGTTAGTATCTCTGAATGTCATTTCTACACTATGATACTGGGCTGCCAGTGACACAGACACACATAGTGATATGGTGGATAAGTACTATTTGAGTTCTGGGTGATGTGTTATTAATAGCCAAGGAAATTACACAAGGAGAGATTCACCTCTGGCAGTCGAAGCTGTGCAGCCAGACAAATAAGATGGAGCACACACAAGCGCAGAGTGTGTGGGAGAAATAAAACACACTTACACTGATTATGATGCACAGAGTCCCAAAAAATCCCATTTCCATAAGCAAGGAATCAGAATGTTAGGACATGCATAGTCAACATAACATGTATTGAGCTAATTGTGACTTCATAACCTTCTCCTGACATTTCAAGTTCTTCTGTTGTACTAGATAACATAAAATTGAGCTCATGAATAACACCTAGAGGATGAACCCTAATGAAGTTTTTCATGTTGTGTTCTTGATGCCATACTAACCAAAAGTTCAACTGCATTGGTCAAGCATTTTGTTTTCAAACAAAACCTGGAAAGAGAAATATTTTTTTAACTACAAATTGCTGTTGATGAGGATATTTGGAAACTCAAACATGAATTAATGTTGCACAGAGGATAAGCCTCAATGTCATTGAGTGTTGTTTAGCCCCCAGATTATTCATAAAAAAGGCACCATCTAATCAAAACTTATTTTTCTATACAAAAACCATAAAATGTGAAAAAAACCAACAGCTATTATCTATACACGAAACTTACTCAAATTTCAATCAATAAATAAAAATGAAACCGTAACCTGGTTGACCCTGCTGCCCCGTTCTGGAGCTAATGGTGCCCTGATCTTTTTCTGCTTCCTTTTTTTTTTTTTTTCTAATTTATGACTATTATTCCTTTGTATTATAACTTTGTATAGTGTAATCAGTAGAGGAAAGCGGCTGTACACCTTATTCTCCTTCCTACGCTCAGTTCACTGTTTTATCTTTTCTTTCTCCCTGATCCGCTTCTCTTTCTTCCTTTTTATTGGCCGGGCCCAAAATTACCCCTCATAGAAAAAGTGCACATAGATGCAATGTATGAATGTGTGAATGTGTGCAAAAAAAGAAATATAAAAATGTACAGATAAGCATGACGTTTCCTGGATACATTCATACTTCCCGGGGGATGAACCATCTTCAGTCACTTCGTGATTAGTCCTCATGCAAAGATATCCTAACAAATAATTACTAATCATGCCTACACCTAACCAACACTACAAATGAAGCCGGTGAGTGGGGACAAATACAACACTTCTTTGGCTCATGCCCTAATCCTTCCACCAAGTTTGTTGTAAATCAGTTCAGTACTTCTTGTTAATCCTGCTGACATACAAATAAACAAACATGGGTTAAAACATGACTTCCTTGGCAGAGGTAATAAGAGCAAAACTTTTTGCACTATGCAATACTTGTACTATTTGACACTTTGGCAATGTGGTATGTCATGAATACTGTATATGCTGTATTGCAGCCTCTAAGGGTCTATTTCAACTCCAAGTCTTGTTTTGAATTGAATTAAATGCATCTCAAGTCAGTTGAGAATGGGAAACATAGAGATAGATGGGAAGATATGATATATTAAATATTAATTCTTAATACCAGCAGCACACAGTAGAAACTCCCTTAAATAGCAGCACTTTAACTGCAGTCATCACTGTATTATTCATCAGGTCTTGGAGGCAGTGGCACCCTGGAAGACACAAACACAGTTACACCAGTCATCCTTGGCCTAATGAGGCCCTGAGGAGGCCACTGAGGTCAAAACACAACCAGATCCCAGCAAGTGAGCTGTCTCTTTCTCAGTCGAAAGAGACACACTCCTCCAGTAATGAAAATAAAAAAGGCAGCAGTGCCCATGCCCCCTGTGAATGAGAGGTTAAATTCGTGTTCCAAGTCACCATGAAAAATATTATCTGGCACTGTGTCACAGCAGTGCCATCTTTTCATGCTCCATATCGTGCTTCTTCTGGGATTCACTGATTGTCCAGCCAGTCAGTTAATGCAGATGATGGGCTGTTTCTGAAAGGACAGTATACATAGATTGATTGATTACAGGTTACAAGTAGACAATGATCATATAATTAGAGCCAACGCACGTTTTTAATAAGGGTGTTATTCAAATTAATTTAATTTGAGAACTTTTCATTGATTCTACTTAATGATTTCACTCAGACGGCTTCATCTGCTGTATACAAAACTGAGAAATAAGCACCGCTTGCTTATGAACATCAACAAAAGCTACTGTTTTTCAATTCAACTTTTTTATTACTATACAAATGTAACAATACATACAAACTGATACAACATATAACCTACAAAACTGTTAGAGCACAACAGTAAGCAGAAAAAAGTCAAATCAAAGAAGCAGACAAATAAGCCAATGAAAAAATAATTTACATATCATGGCCCAGATCAAGTCGAGACAGGACCACTGGCCCTTGGAACCCACACCATCAGGAGTGGGGGTGGAGCTGAGTGTGTGGGGGGGAGGAGACAAACACCAAATAACCATTTACGACATAACAGAACAAAAGCAATTAGGTGACGCTGCACGCTGCACATACCCCCACCAACGACCACACAACCCTCCAAGGACCATCTGTCAGCAGCAGCGAGCTCACAAAAAGACAAAAGATGAAAGAGAGGGAGGGAGAGCGTACGCCAGCAGACATGACAGCACAAGCTCGAGATACAACTGGGCACGACTTTATTAAATAACTATGTATGCACATTTTCTGCCAATCCTTCTGTCACCCAGTGTAATTTACAGTAACATATTGAACTCTGACATATTTACCTATGTGGATATTTAATATTTGATGACATCAGTTATCCCCAGTAATAACTAGTGAGATATTATGCTCACTAGTTAACAATTGCATCAATAATTAATTATTATTAGTAATTATTTATTTTATCTCACTGTTTACTTTCATTGTTACAAGACTCCACATATGCTGGAAGGATTTACCTATATATATATATATATATATATATATATATATATATATATATATATAACTGATATAATACTTTACAATTATTGCAATAATCATGGAGTCTTTATACTTTGATATTCTACATTATAGTATATAATCCACAAATATCCTCCTTAATTAAAAAATTCCAACACCTTTCAGCACTTTCACTACTTGATACTTGAACTCCACTCAGCACTTTTATTGAATGATAGTTTCATTCAGTACTTACACTCAAATCAAATCTTCTCTTTCAGCATTTTCATTCTACCGTTCCAGTTGAAATTAATTAAAGTGGTCTAAGAGTAAAAAGTCCACTAAAACTTGATTCGTTTCCTAGAGAGAAAGACCCTCGAGAGGAAATGGGATAAGACACAAGCTTCATATTGTGCTGCCAAGCTGCTACAGTTAAGCTGATATTAGAAGCTGAGCACAGTAGAGGTTTGCTAAATACATTAACGTTATCCTGAAAAGGATTCATTTAATTGGTGGAAATGAATCAATTCAGCAACTTGGACACAGGGTTTTCCAATTTGCTTTAGCGTTGATTGACTGAGGGATCACTGAAGCACAAAGTAAATATTTATCACTGTAACTTATAACATACGGTAGACATCAGTGTTATTGTCCTGAGATTTGTTCTACAAATAAGTCACACATGTGTCTATGCACTGGTGATGTATCTCTTTGGGCTTTTCTAAAACTTCCAAACATGTGGTCACATTCCTGTCTGCACAACCTGAGAAACAACTGAACGAGTACATATTTCTGCTTATGCAATGAGTCAGTCGAGAGAGAAGTCCTTCAGTGTGATCCAGGACATATTTGATGATGTAATGTGGCCACCTGCTTCTTTCCAGACCACCGAATGAATGTGGATTGAGTCGGATCTCAAAGCATCTTGGGCAGATTCAGCACCTTGAGCTGTCCACTTGTGAGCAGATCACTTTACTGTGATGGAAGTTTTCTGGGAGCTGGTGAAAGGAGAACTCTGAACATTTGCACTATAATGCAGGCATAAACAGGCCAGGTGGTAACGAGACACACCAGATTCGACCTTGGAGAGGTAGTTGGCGCTGTCTCTATGCAAAAGATATAATCTATCTCAAGAGACTTCTGTTATAGGTACAATTTTACAAACTATAAAGCTGATATTGGCAAGAGGAGAGTATGATGTTAGGTCTTTTGCCACATCTTCAGGTATGTACACTTGGAACAGGTATAAACACTTAACTGAGTGATAAACAGATTGAAATAGACTGAAACCTTTACCCTCATTACACTGGTTGTATTCCCCAGAGATTGGGAAGTCTGTAAAGTCATCAAAAATGCAGCATCAGCATCTACAAACCAGGGGAAGTTTAATTGTAACTAATGAAAACATTATTTAGATTTTTTGTGTCACAAAGTAAAACGAATGAAAAGCCTGGTTTCAGTTTAACAACAGACCTGCGTTCATCAGATTGAATGAGCGAATATGACCAGGCTCACTGAGTCTTACTATCGCGTGGTATCACATAATCTGATACGAAACCAGCGCAGCGGTCGATCAGAGGTCATTAGGGAGCCCTGTGGGGAGCTTCAGTGCGCTGTGAGTCAGACTGCTCTAACTTTGATTCCTGACCCTGGTGGTTTGATTATTGAGAGAGCAGTCATCATCCGACAGCGACACAAGGAAGAAACTAGAAAGGACTTTGCAAACATGAGTTCCTGTTTAAAAATAAACACTGCAGCTCAGATTGTGTAAAGAAAAGATGTGATAATACATGCAGGGTGAACATTATAATTAAATGGAAAGTGAGCAAAGTGTTGATATCAGTGGGATCAAAGCTGTGAGTTTTAACAGTCTGGAAGTTGCCAATTTACTTCTATCACATGAACACAGACTTCTTGTGATAATGAGGCTACAGCTGGTTAGCAATATAGAGGAAGAGTCATTGTCTGGGAGCCTTAAAGTTTTATTCATTGTTGTTTTGGGCTCTTCTGATGCAGTGGAACAAACAATATCAATCTATAATAACTTTACAAGGTTGGTATCGCTAACCAATAGTAATAAGTTATTTCACAAAGCTCGATATTAATTCAATTTAATACAGTTTTTGTCATTATCTCAAGGCACCCTACATAGTAAAGCATAAAGTATAGTCTTTTCCAAAATCTTGAGCACAAATGTAAAAGCAGCTTCAATTTGTACACTACGGGTTTCTAACTCTACGTGTCAGCTATTTGATGTTGGACAGGTGGCGAACAGAGTTTTATTTCACAAACAACTGCCTGTTGCTGGAAATGGAAAGGACAGTGAACAGTGAGACGTCATTGCTTTCAAAGTGAAATTCTGGACTGTGAAACTAAACCTGCAGGTCAATCAAATAATTTAGACCACTTTGTGCAATAACGACCACACACAATGACTGGATGTTTAATCAAGAAGTGATGACATATTTAACCCAGCAGAAAACCACAGTGCAGCTGTGTATTTAAGGCACAGACGTGGAGAAAAATGTTTGAGAATGAGTACCATCATAGACAATAGATGGATGCAGGGTTTGAATTACATGATGGCGCTAGGGGGGGCCCTACTTAGGAATGGCCCTATTTTCCAGTGCTCACCAGTACGGTTACTTTATAAAATTCAAAGCAATTCATTATTAAAAGCAACCTAAGAATCAAAAAATACATTTAATTGCCAAATCAGAGCAAACAAAAAACATCATAAAAGCAGGGGGAGACAGGAAACACTTTTCTGCTTTTCATACACGCCACTTAAAGATCAACATACCACTTAGAAAAAAAGGCAGAGCATTATTAAGCAAACTTTTTTTATTAACAACAACTAATTAAAACAGCTGTCTGCTGCTTGAAGCTCCCTCTCTCTCCCTCTGTCCCTCTCTGTCGCTCTGTCTTAACTCTCCCTTCACTTTCCTGATGTTTCACTTCCTTCTGTGGGTTGTAACAAAAAATAGAAAAGAGTCAACAGAGGAGTGAAGAGCCATGTATTACTGTTTTTCCACTCACTACATTGCTTCCTTGACCAATTGAAAGGGAATGATGCATCCCAAGGTTCCGACCCAGGATTCCGCCCCAGGTCCGCTGGTGCAGGTGGCAGCGGTTGTGTGTGGTGCTGCCAAAGTATCTCCCTCGGTGCACTGCTGTCATCTAGTTGTCGTCTTGTTTTGTTTAGTGAATCCAAATTGGATTAAGTGTTTATTTGAACCATTTGAGCAAAAAAATGAATAAATGAAAAGAAATTGGTCTTTAGTCAGATATTGATACTACAAACATCTAGAAAAGATTCACTGCCTCTTGTCCTAAACCCTCTTTCTTCCAGAGATCCCATAGCCATTAAGGAGAGTCCTTATGAGGCCTTACTTGTTTCTGGTAACCGACACACTTATGCTCCAGTGTGTGATTTTAGATGGCATGCAGATATTCTGGAATTAAATGTATGACGTGTAATACAACACTATCTGCCACCTGATTTCATCTTGATGGCTCTGTCTTTTACTCACATCGATATTTCTCGTTGACGACCTCAACTGCCGGCATACAGGCACAACATAAATTTCCCCCACTCTCCCTCTGCGTTCACGCCTTTTTATACAGAGTGAGGAGGTGGAATGAGGGTGCAACATTTCCTCCTGAACAGGTTGTTTAAAAAGAACTTTAGAATTTCTTGCAAGTGGAATTCTACTGGAGGGATAAAGCATCCTCCCAGAATATATTCTGAGTTGAGTGACTGTGAAAGCCTTCACGGGGTTGTTGATATCACTGGTGGTTACCTCAAATCATGAGCTACCCATTTCTGTACGGGTCTTTGTAGAGAAAAACATTATCACTTCAATGAGCTGCCACAGTTTCCACTGCTGAACTTGCGCTTCTATGGCTGTTCTTTAACTAAAGCAACACTACAGGTGTCCTCATCCTCTGAGATTTAAAGGTCCTTCAGAGAACAGAGAATAAGTGGGATAAATGACAAACCTTGTTGAAGTGGAGTTGGTTTCATTGGTGCCATTTTTCATCTGTCCATCTACAGAGCCTGAAGTAACTCTATTTGAATTACAGGCCCTGGTTCCATTCATCATACCCATGGCCCTCACTATTCAGTAGTCTTTCAAATGATCCTCCTCTCTCTTCCCCACAATGCACCATTACACCCGATCAACCAGCTGCACTCTGAAACCATTGGCTCATCAGGTTCTCATGTTGTGAGACTTGTCAGCTGATGCCTCTATATAACTGTATACAACAGGAATTATGGTTGGCTGGGGGGAATAAGAACAAATTGGATTATAAAAAAAGGTTAATCCTCCCAAAAGCATGTATCTCTGCTTGCAGAACTCGTGCTGGTCCATTGTTTGAGTAATACGATTGCTTGCATATGTAAATGTCCATTTGGACTCAAGCTAAGGCTCACGGACAGTTCGTTTCATCATCTGGGGTGATGATGTTTCCTGCATGCCAATGTAAAAAAAAAGGGTGATGGTAATATCAAAGAAAGGGTCAGGAGGTTACTGGACAAAATCGTTGAAGATATCTTGATTAAGACATATATTGTGTAAGACTTCAGCTACAGAAGCATACTTCAAGGCAGATATTGCCAATGTGTTGTCTACTGAATTTGTTCAACCCTTATGCCCGGGCCACATTGGCTGCTCTTGCGCCGCGGAACGGCTGCGAAATGTTTTTTTCAGCTGTTGCGGCTGTCTACTGGTCACACTCTGCAGCCGGTGTTGCTCATACGTTAGGATTTTCTGTCAATGGAATTTCATGGCCTGCAAAAATGTATCATGTCTTTCTGTTTAAGTGAACATTTTGAGTTTGGAGGTTACAAAATATTGAATAATCATTTTATCAGGGGAGAAAATGTTCAACTAATTTCATGTTAATCTCGAGATTCCTTACTCTCAGGCAAAAAGTTGAATGAACCAACCGAAAGGCATTCTTGCGTCAGGTGTAAACCCAGTGTAAGGCCCCTATCATGCATAATTCTAATAATATCCCCACACATATATGCAATGCTGCAAAAATTGTTATGCTAATAATATTGTATGTATATTTAACAAAGGATTAAGCCCATCTACATTTAGGAAGTTAATGTTGCAACAGAATGTCTTTAAGACACTTAGACTGCTATTTTCTACAAACTTCTGGGCTGCCTCAGTGGTCTCATGAAAAATGGAGACAAGCCTATTCACAGATAGTGTGAAATCCATGTCAGAGCTGATCAATTTAGGATTGCTATCATTCTATCCTGTTTCTCCTCTCCTCTATTGTGTGTGTGTGTGTGTGTGTGTTTGTGGAGGTCATTCTGACCCTGTTTGGCTGTCCATCGCATGTTGCAGTATATTTTGGAGATGTGACGTGATGATACTGAAAGGCTAAATAACAGTGTTTCTACACTGTTAAACCAGAATCTGTTTCATTGGTCAAGTACATGCATGTTTGTACATACACCGAATTTGACTTATAGTGGCTCTCAGTATTCGGTACTAACACATTTACTAACACAAAGATACACATGGATGTACAGCAACGCAGACCATCGTAATGACTTGTGACATATGACTAACATGTAAAGGCAAGTAGGGGACATCAAATAAAAAAAAAAAAAAACACACAAACGTATAGATGTAGCAACAACTAAAAAGATACTCATACAAGTCAACCAGTTTTTTTATTACATGCGTTTATGCAATTCTTTATATACACACAGTAGATGGGTCAGCATCCTCCTCTCGAAGGTCGTCATGATCAAAGATGTTGGGATAATGGCTCTGCTCTCAGTGAGTCCTGCAACTGATGGTCTCTTTGGGAACCGCACAGCATTTTTCAGGCAGGAGAGGGACTTCATACAGCTCCAGGGGTCTTGGTAAAGATCTGAGTGAAGATTGGGGACCAAGCTGGTCAGCATAGACTTTGAGACTGTAGGGTGATGCACCATCTGGGCCTGGTGCCTTCCTGATCTTCTAAGATCCAGCAATAGTCATCTTCATGAGTTCGGGATGCAGGTGGGGAGTTAGTGGGGAGGGGTGAGATGACTGCGGGAGGTGCAGTTGGTTGTGTGATGTGATGCGAGTGAGGGGTGTGAATATGAATGCTAATGTGGGCCAATTGGTGGTTCTCTACAATACTGGGGGATGGGTTCCTGTCTCTCCATACTGACGGAGGATCGTTAGCTTGGTTTTATATAGTATAACAAAACTAGGGATGCAGCGATATGGAAATTCTTGGCCGATACCGATACCGATATTTAAAATAACAATCTGGCCGATAGCCGATACCGATATTTGTCTATTTTCTTTTTGTTGTTATTCATTCACCCTTTTGTGCCAGAAAAATAATTAAATCATTATTTAGAAAGCACTATTTAAAAAAATGTCAGCCCTTCATCACTCTTATCTTTTAATGAGCACAGATTGAATCAGATTTATGAAACAATCTTTGATTTAACTAAACTTTATTTAACAGAGACATATTATGCCCATTTTACCGCAAGTTGAAATGGTTCCTTGGGATCTTAATGAAATGTCTGTAACATATTTTGGTCAAAATACCACAAGGGTAATTTAAAACAGTACCTTTTTACCCTGTTTAAAACAGCCCTGTTAAAGTATCATTATAGAGAACGCTCTTCTCATTGATTTACGGTAGCAGTATTACAAGCCCTCCTCAGTTTTACCTGTTTTGAATGTCGGGCAGAAATCACATCGCGTCAACACCCACCGTGGCCCTTCGCGATGCTTGTTTTAATTAAACAGTCCGATTCCCCTGGTCCGCACCAGTTCTCAGTCAGCTGCTAGGCGCCAGCCGGAGGGTTCCCCCAGCGGTCGCCGTAGCTGAGGTGATCCGCGAGAAGGGCCCGACACACGTCCAGAGTGGCCGCCGCTGACCGCGTACCCGGTCCCCTCCAACGGCCCGCCTTCCGCGCCGGCGATGGACACCGCCCCGCGGTACAAGAGAAAGAAAGCCCCCCCACCAGTGACGCCGTGAGGTGCCATCGGATGAGGACCTCCCGGTGCCGCACACTGAGCCTCCGGCGGCGCGGAGAGGAGGGCGACGGAGGGACTGCTCCCCCAGCCGCGGCACGTGCACAGCGGTTTTACCACAAATATGAACATCGGCCAATGATATCGGTGAAAGTCAAGTTTATTACCGATAAGCCGATATCAGTAAACGAGGCGAATATCGGCCGCTACCGATGTTCGGCCGATAAATCGGTAGCGGCCGAGTTTTTATCCCTTGTGAGTCATTTGATAAGTAATCTGTATTTCCATGGCTGTTGTTAACTCCCCTAAAGTAATCAGGAATGTCTGGATGTATTGTGCTCCTTGCTGTTTATCTGGTCGGCCAGATGTTGATATGCCTCACTAACACAGGCGTGGGCTGGCATCTAAGAGCCAACCGGAATAAAGGAGGAAAAACTCCTGCCGAGAATAAAAAGGTTTGCAGCTCATGATGAGAGACTGCAGAGTTTTTCTGAACACCATGACATCTGCACACCAACCTTTGTTTATCTAAAGGCAGATTCCACCTCCCCTTGTTTCCCCTGATTGCTCCGTTGCTGCGCTGAGGAGATGAAAACCAGGCAGCTGTAATGAGCTGTCTGGGGTGGACTCACCGAGCCAGCTGAGCATGAACTGTCCGGTTTGTCCTGTTGATGAGCAGCTGTTCATCCTTTTTGTGGTCTACAGAATGTTGATTTGCCAAGTGAATGGTCGGCAGTGGTGCCGGAATACCCCGTGGAGAGCTTATTCTCCTCCGGCCATCTCCGGGAAACTTGCTGCGTTTGTGGAAAATTGTTAAAAATTGTGTGGACTGGATTGTGAGGTGTTCAGTTGACCTGCTTTAGTGAAAGTAATCGTGTTTGAGTGGTAAAGGGTGGAACAGGTGGAACAAGAAAAGTGAAAGCAAGAGGGACCCAATGCAGTCGAGTGTCTTCAACACGGCAAAACTCAGCTAAAGCCACTCAGATTTTCAGAAGACTGATCGGACGAGTGGTGGATTTCAGCTCCAAGCCAGAGGGGACATGGTAAAAGCCATGTGAGAGGATGTGTAAGCACTGAACTTGTTTCTTGGATTAGGCTAAAGACTAACTCCACTAGATCTGCCCTCTTGTCTCTAATGTTGGCAAACGAATATTCACCGGACAACAGGCTGGAGTTTATTTTGCTTTGATATGTGGCTGGGTGTTTGTTTTCATACTGCATTGTGGCAATGCAGCGTTGGAAAGTTCGGATGATGCTGCTTCAGATTTTCCAACTTTCATTCGGGCCTCGTGGTGCTGATGTGGCTGTTTTCCTGCCTCAGAGTGTCCTCTCACGTCCATCGTGTCCGCACTCTCTGCCAGAACATCCTGTCTATTTAATTCACTGCTCTGTGTTGCTCTGAATTGTTTGTGTCTGAAGTGACGTTCCCTGGTGTGTCCATTGCGCACCAGTGGCCAGCGAAATAAAATGGTCTGCATTCTGCACTGACACATTGATACGCACACAAACTTACAAATGTATCACACACATCCCCAAACCGCCTGTTTCTGTCTTCTCTCTCAGTAACACACTTGCTCGCATCATTAAGTCTCTGTTTCTGGTAACTGCTTGATTCACTCTGGCCATTCATAACCTCTCTGCTCCAAAAAAATAAATATTTCCACTTCATCATTTACTGCCAGTGCGTTAAACAAAATGTCACAGGCTGACAAGTACCCTACCTCCTTAATAGCTGTAATTTGCTCGCTGCTTGCAGGGCTAACGGCGAGCAAGCATTATCGCCTGAATTGGTAAGTGTTGCCGTCTGGTTTGCTCTAAGCAAAGGGCCAGAGGCCGGGCTGAACAGTTTTTCTGCCTGAGTGTGTTGTCATCAGACCACGTTTTGACAGGAACACGAGATGGAGGCATTGTTCATCGTCCTTATTATGCTGCATAAACTTTCTGCTGGTGTTTGCAGACTGCTATGAAATCTCAGTGCAAATTCAGTGAGGCTCTTCTCCATATAAGCTGCTTTCACACATGCACTGCAACCACGAAAGTTTCAGGTCATTTCCCAACAGAACTTAAATGTCAGAACGCAAATTTCGGAATAATTAGATGGATTTTACCCTGCCAGCTCCCTGGTACAAAGAAGTTGGGATGTCTAACTGAGGCCCAGCTTGATTAGAGCCAGTCATCAACTCGAGCTTACACAAGGAGTATGTGGGAATGTTGATGACCTTTTTATCCTGGCTCCTGCTTGCCCGACCCAGGCGCCACCCGTTGCCGAAACTAAATAGAGTATTTTCAGTAGGTGTGAACATAACATCACAGTCTGAGAAAGGAGAACTGTAGACAATTTTAAAACCTGATTCTGTGGACATCGTCTTGAGTTTGTACGTGAAATGGCACAGCAGAAGGAAATGGGGACAATACTTGCCCGACCCAAATTTATGTTCGTGAGATCTTGGTCGCCCTGTAGTGACGCCCGAACATCATAACTGTTTTACTGATGAGGGTACTTGCTATTCTGTTCAACAGAATATAAACTGTACAGGTGAATAAACTGAAGACAGAGTACTTCAGTACTGCATAGGCAGGGCTTAGACCTGTATTGTTCTTATCAGGGTGTAACAGCATGTTCAACAAAACGCTTTTCTGATGGGCACTTTTGTCTAGTTAAAGCAAAAAACATCATGAAAACAATTTGACAGTGTGAAAGCGATCCCCCTCACCTCCGCTCCACAAAGCTTAAAAGTGAGTTTTCGCTCATTGTGCAGCTGTCGGGTCCTTCGCCTAATTAACTAACCTTAACCAAAAATCATAACAAAACACAGCGTGCACCTGAAGAAGGGAAAATCAATCGAATATTGAGTCGTAACGGTGGATATTGTAGCGAAACAAGTGGAACAGTGTCAAAGAACATTTTACAGATTTGTATTAACTGTACATTTTATTACAGAAGATATATGATATACTGATAAACATGACCTAATTATGCTAATTATAGACCCGTCTGTCTGTCTGTCTGCTCATCCAATCAATCTCAAGCCTGGCAGGTGTATTTCTACGGACCCTGGCAAGTGTTGTGAATGGTCTCTTGTCCAGACCCAAATTTAATCAGGCAAAAACATGGCTACATATTTTCTATTTATTTATTATCTATATTTAATAATACTCATTATTTACAATGTAAAAGTAACCTAAAGGAGATTGGGTTGAGTTGTGTTGCGTCTTATTTCCGAACATCAGCTCTTCAGAAAGTGTTCCATCAGATCCACACACCCCTCCTGCAGATCCTAGCTGGAATTTAACCTACAGGTGTTTTCACTGCATGGATGCTGGGCAGTTTGCTGGAGTATATCCTGTCTGTCAGAGCTGCTGTCCAAACACCACTGTGGTTATCTCTATCCACACAACTACTTGCTCTGTGGGACACAGACAAATCGCACCAGACACACACAGAGAGAGGGTTAGGAAAAAAAAAATATATATTTCTTTTTCTGAGATAAACTTCCTGATATTTCTTTCTTTTTACCAGTGTTAGCCTCAGAAAACCAGTTTCTTTTTTAAAATAAAAAATATTGAAGTTGCTCTTCACATCCGACCGATGATTTGATTTGAAATGTCAGACTGTTCCTTTAATCAAGTTGCTTTTTATACATGTTTTTTTGTTTTTGTTGAAAGAGCTTCCTTTACATCCCAGCTCTTCAGACAGTAAAGCAAATGTGTTTGTAGGGATACAAGGGCAGCACGTTTGGCAGTGAGCTCCCATCCACTCCCTGCCAGTTCCTCTTTAGAAGTGTCAGTCTGCAGGATTCTACATTTAAAGCCTGGTCTTTAACAGTAAGAGAGAGATCAAACGTTGCCACTGACCCACCCAAGCTTCCCCTTCCTCCCACTGTCTCCCCCTCACCTGCCTGTCTCTGCAGTCACGCATGCTGCAGTGTCTCTTCCGCAGAATAAAAGGAGCAGAATATTCAGGGAGGCTGAGAATCCCGGGGAGGCTGGCGTCGACTGCTCCCCACTGCTGACTTTTTGCTGATGCTCAGATTTTCTTAATGAGACCGAGCCGAGCAGCACAGTGGGAGAATCCAGAGGCTGAGATGGAGAGGCCCTCCCTGAGCTAATGGCACATTGCAGCTACCTAATTGCAATGAGACAGTGTGCTCCATATTTGTTGTAATCACACTGTACTATTAAGTATATACTACTGTAAACCCAAAGTTAACATATTACATTAATGTTACTGCTTTTACTTCTTGTAATAAGTAGTGTAAAGGATTACAGAGGACTCACGTGTTGGAGGCCACTGCTCATTCACTTAGAATGGGGTGACTTAAGCTGTTTTCATTCATGACTACCAGAGAATCTGAAAAGGATCCAGACTTTCTTTTGAGTTTTTCATATATTAAGAATCAAGCAGGAGATTCTTTGGTCAGACGTGTTCACAACAACAGAGAAATCTCTGGACTGTTCAGGGGAGGGGTGGCGCAGGATGCAGAGGCAGGATTTAACGTATACATTCCACTGTGGAGATCATGTGTTTTAGCTAACAGCACCTCGACACTACTATCAGACCTTATCACAAAAGGTTCTGTCTTCTTCTACAGCACCATTTGTCACCGCTGTTTCATCCTGAGATATTTATACACCTTTCATTCATTATTGCATCTCTCATCAGATGATAGCCAATCATATCACGTTTATTCAAATATAGGTCCTGCATGACATCAAATGTCAGAATGAGCCTAGAGAGAGGAGGCAGAAGCAGTTGGTGATGTGTTGTATACACAATACATGTTCATCTGGTTGTAGAATTTATTTCCACTACATTTCCCTTTAGCATTGCATGGAGAGCTATCACGCAAGCTGGCTACGTTCTGTGTCCTGAGTGAGAAACTGATAATTACTATTTCCCCAGCCCCAAGCGCCATACCAACTCCTAAGCATTAAAACGACATATAAGTGTGAGTGCTTGTTTCAATATGAAGATAAGCAGTCACATTACAGTTGCAAACCCAGTAAGGTCCCATCTCTGCGAGGTTTGATGGAGAGTTAATATGGATTGGGCCCCTTTGTGTTCAGTGGATTCCGGAATATGAATGAGCGGCTATCAGAAGAGAGAAACATAAATCCAGAGTAATACAATTCCTCTGTAATATGTAAGTAATTCTCTTTTCACTGAGTAACATTTAATTAGTTACAGATTAGAGTTTTCAAGTACCTGACTGCACAGATCTGCCTTCCGCAGCTCATTCCTCAGTGATTTCACGTTCACAGTCCACCCACCACCAAGGCTGCACCTTCTGACTCCTAATATCTTTGGACTCATCCTGGTGTATAGACTAAGGTTATTATTGTAGGACTTGAGTTGTTTTAGAGAGGTGCCATGAAGGTCAGTGGCTGCAGGGAGTCCGAGTACGCAGAGAAGACAAAGAGCCAAAAGTAATAGCGCAGAGAAAGGTTATGTTAAGTTCACATTCTCCACTGATTGCAGCAAACTTGAGAATGCACAAAGCAACACTGTGTACTGACAGTGAAACTAAGAAAAGGGGGAGGACTGCACAGCTAGATGCTCCCTTTGTCACCTCCATCAAGGCCATTATGCTTTAGCCCAATGAGCATTCAGTGAGTATGAGTTAATAATGTTAATTCGTTTTTTCTTTGTTTAACATCTTTGAGTTTATGGGTTTTTAACATAAATACCCATGGGGGAGGTCACAGTGATTCCACAATACCAGTTTAATGAGTTTGAAATGTCATTAGCAGTACTATCATCAAAATTGTTACAGAGATGTCAATTAAGGGCTTCTGTGTGATATAATGTGTCCCCTGAAGGCTAGACTACATATCTGCCATGTTACACAAGTGGGAGAGGAGCCTGGCAGTCAGACTGCATTTCCATTTTGTTTTCCTTAATTCACTGAACATCTGAAGAACGTGGGCAGACATTCAGACCTCTGGAGCCATCATAGATGTATTTAGGACTAATTCTTACTTATACTACTATATAAGTATACTGTAAGCTACAATGCAGCACCAAAGTACTCTAAGGGAAGCTTGTTAAATAACCTCCATGAGCACTTTAGATCAGTTCTCATTCAGGTAGAGAATGAATTAATATCAATGAATATCCTGCAGAGGAAGTGGATCCACAAACAGCAGCAGCACAGTCAGGTCTTTACAAGCTGCTGAAAAGATGGGGCTGGCTTGTATTAATGGTAACTATAGTGTTTGAAACTGCTGCTGTGCACATATATTGTACAAATGTCAGACGGAGGCCATTTATAATAAGAAAAACTATTACCTGATGAACTATTGTTCAGATAACACTCATGCATCGCAGACAAGGGCGATCCTCGGTCATTCAGTTTATTTCACAGCTTTACCTTCAGATTCTTTTGAATTCAGGTGATTTATGACATGAGAGGTAATCAGTGACCCTTGAATTGAAGATGTAAACACACACATACACCTTTGCAACACAAATAAGAGTTGGAAGGTTTTATAATCACTTTTTGAAAGAAAACAAATTATAGAATAGAATAGAATACACATCTATTATGGTTAAAAAAATGAAGAATCATCGTTATAATAATCTTAAATTTCAGTCAACTCACAAGCTTTTCCTGAGCTTCAAATATCATCTGTCTTCAGTTTTTTGAACTGGTAAAATATCCCAGCAACAACTGATAAAAATCGGGTGGTGAAACATTTTTTTTCTGTACTGGTTTTACAGTGTATCAGCCCACCATCGCAGCAGGCAGACAGTCCTGGTGTTTGCTCTTCCACAGCTTCGTCTCACCTCCTGAAAACTACACATGGCCACGTCTTCAAAAATAGATGGAAAACTGCTTTTAGAGACACGCTGCTGCTCTGATAACTGACATCTTGTATTTTATCCACTGTATGCTCCACTTTTTCCTCTCATTACTATTTAAACACCAAAATCACTGCAGCTGTGTCTCCACTCTACTAGAACAGAAGTGATCACACACATACAATCTCTCTCTCTCACACACACACATGCGCACACACACAATGGTGAACAAGATAAAAAAAACACACAATCAAAACAAAATCTTTATTTCAACATTGCTGCACGGGATGGATCATATTTAGTTATTGGTACTTATGGTGAGGAGAAATGCAGCTGTTAGTGGTGGGATAACTGCTTACTTGAATGTGTCTGGGGGCTCTGCGCTCTCAGTTGTATTATCCATCTTGAGCCAATTAAAGAAGCTTAACTATTTCTACAGGCCTAATCAAAATTGGTAGTGCAGCGTGTAATATTTACAAAATATCCAGCTTGTCCAAACTCTAAGTAGAATAATAATTATGTGATGTATTTGTTTTATGGCGTTAACTGTAAAATTAAAATTTGTTTTGCTACATTAGTAAGGTAACACAAGCTAATTGGCGGCGATGGCAGCAGGTTGGGGCATTGCGGTTCCCTCATCCTGTATCGTGTATCTCAACACTATGGATGTTTCGGTTTAATTTCAGAACCGCTCCACATTTGATACACATGTTAACAACGCAGGCAGTTGTTTCCTGGATGTAGATTTTCTTCCAGCCCCTTCCAATAGATTTGTTATCTGCCTCTCCCTCACTCTCTCTGCTTCCACCTACACCATGTTGTTCTATCAGGGGCACTAATGGGCACTGTGGGTGATTACACACCACCAACATAATGAAATTCTCCTCCGACAACGTGGGACTGGTCGTGGTAGTAAAATTAATTTACATTCACTCCTAACAGTAAGCCTAGGAGGAACCTGCTGTGTGACTGCAGCTTCTGAACAAAGAAGATTCCCTCCCGTCAGGTTATTATGACTTGGTGTGAACACCATCAACAGCCAATCAACCATTACTTATTCTTAGTGTTTCCAAAATAGGAGACTTGCATTAGACCCACGAGTTATCAAAGTCTGGGTTAAAGAGCATTTTTATTCTTTCATCCAGCTGTACCAGAATAAATGAGGCAATTAAATTAATAACGTTATGACACATCAGCAGTAACTGCATTAATTTAACACTTAAATCCAAATGATAATTAGAGCTTTAAAAAGAAGAGTTTAAGGGTTAGGCTGTATAATAATGCTACAGCATCTTGTTATATTATATAATTTCTAATATAAATAAACTGCATCATCGTAGGAGAAATGTATTTTATTTCTATAATTTTCATGAATGTTTCATCCTTCTCCACATGAAATTGCCATCATGTATTTATCTGGAGAAAACAGTTACCAAACAAGCTAATGGCACTGGTACTTATCCAAAGTCACGTTTGAACAAATTAATGGCTTGTAAAAAGAGGATATATATATATGTATATATAAGTACAACTACATGTGTATAAGGTTATTGGATCATATGGGTTAATTAACACATATAGTGAGATAACACCATGAAAAAAGTATACAACAGGTTTTAAAAAAGAATACCTGCAAATATCAACACATTGTGTAAACTGGAGCTTGACAAAAACCTTTTCTTAAAATCCAGTATCTCATGAATTACACAATTTAACATTATGATTCACATCAGAGGGTCAAAGGTTTTAAATGCATACAACACAGTTATTCATGACATGTCCCTGTGCACCGGAGACTTTTCACATTCAGATAATGCTGTGAATACATTTTTGCGGCTGCCCTCATACTGAGCAGTCATATCACTGTAAAAAATGATTCAATAATAAACATGTCCATCTGACATTTTGCTTTGTGCTAGAGAAAACATAAGGTTGTAATAGCATTAGACCTCAGAACAACTAAAGGGCAGTCACACAGCCAGCAACAGTGTCTGGCTGTGAAAAGCGATTGACTTAGCGGGATGTCTTTGGGATTGTGGCCGACTGAGTCAATGAATTATGTGTAAATCTATATAGATGTGTGTTATCATCTGCTACTGGTGTAAACCAGTGATACATATGCTGTGTGTGTGTGTGTTTTTATGGAATTTTAGAGAAGCCGGTTGAGTCTGGATTAAGAAGAGCACTCCCTGTATGCTAAGCTTTTCACAACGGTCCTGTGGGAGTCCTCAGTTTTCCATTATGCCCAGCCAGGTGAATATCACTGCAGGGCGAGGCAATCATTCCCCAGCCAGTCCATGAAATGATACTTTAACATTAAATATTAATGCAAGCTATTGTCTGACAGCGGTGCCCTCCATCATACTGATGTACTCTGGGAACCCAGAAAACCTGTTTGTCATTTTACTCTGTGCATGTCAGTGTTCGGGGCAGGCCCAGTCACTGAAATGCCCAATTATTTTAAACAGCCTGCTACTATGAGGACCTGCCATAACCTACAATACAAAAAATAATACATGTAAAAAACACTCCTCATCGTTGAGGCTATACGCAGTCATTATGATGATTTCATGTGGCATCCTTTCTTTAAATGGTTCCTGGTGTATTTGTTTGCATTCAAAACTAATTTTCTCTTCAAGTCCTCAAGTGATGTTTTATCTTTCTTTTAAATACACACATCTCAGCAGCTCCAGCACACATCCCACCAGAGGCCCTGCCTTTCCCCTTGAGGGAGAAATAATGTCTCCTGAATTCAATTAAAGTCTTTGTTTGCTATTCACTGTAGACACTACAAATTCTGTCTCGTTTGGTTAATAGCGAAACAATTAATCCATTATTCATCCCGCCAATAAATAAAACTAATAATTTTGCTCACCAAAGTCATTCATCAATTAAAATATATCAAATATTATCCTACTTCAACTTTTCACTATTTGAGAAATTGTTTTGCCTTTGGACAAGACAGCTAACATAAAGATGATAAAAAGACACAAATGAATTAAAGCAACCGTAAAAACTAGAGTAGTCATGGTTTCTTTCCTGATTTCAGTGCAATAATCACAATGGATCTTTAAGACATGGAATTATAGATTTTATGAAGTAGTATCTGAAGCAGTAAACCTTGTGTACGCAGTACAGACACAGTCCTGCTGATGAGATGATGTGAATAAGATCATAAATAACAGCGTGGAATGGGACTCCAGAGGTTTAATTCCCCTGTGGAGAGTTGTGCTCTCCTGGTTTGGTCTGTGAGACTGGATTTCAGCACCAGGAGCTGTCCACTGTCTGACCGGCTGAACACTCAGTCAGGATCAGTGTATTTTTATCGGAGTGAAAGCTTCTGAATATTGAACAACACTCAATTAATAAAATAAATTCCAACGGAAGTTACATAGATCTTATGATTGTGATGCTATACGGATTCATGAAATTAGCTGGATTTACGAGGTTTTGATGGTTTGATTCAAACCAGATACTTTGTGCAGGTTGGCTTGATTTCCAAATCTTGAGTAATGTTCTGACCAATGAGATTTCACAAAAATTGATGGTGGATCTTTTTTTCACAGTTTGTGTTTATTCGCCTCAGACATCCTCTCTAGCTAACAAGCAACATACGCAGCCAGTATGGCTCTCACACAGCCTAGGGATGTGTGTGGATTTTGTTGCTCAAGCTGGAGCAGTTTCAACTTGCCAAGAATGAATACAGCCCAGGGCGAATTTCTTTGTATTTGCAGCCATTTCCGTTTTTGCATTAATTGCATAATTGCCACAATTATTTTCTACAAGAAAAGAACATCGCCAACCCCTGAACTATGATCCATCAATGACCATGTTTTGAAGGCTCGTATTGTTAAAATGATTTGGGCAACCTCTAAAAAACATGGCGACCACAGCAGCTGTGCTTCCTTTACTTTCTGCTTTGTTACATAAAGGGTACATTCATTCTCACTCTGGTTATAAATGTTGGCACTGCACACAAATCATGAAGCAGTATCATCCAGTATGGACATTATATCTGGGGATGCTGTGCTGGCGTTATGCTGTATTTTTGCACCAGTCTGAAACATAAAAAATGTTGTCCTGTACGTCAGAGGACTTTTCCCTGGAACAAGCCACAGGCTTCTTGATGGCGAATCTTCTTATTTCGCTTGTTATATTTGTTTGTCTAGATAAACAGAGTATAATGTTGGGCTGTCACCTGGAAGTCAAAGATTCAAATAATCTCAATAGACCCTTCAGTCAAGTAAGATTCTTTCAAATTGAACTTGAATTTTGAATTTTTTTGGTTTGACTTTGTGCGCTGTAGTTCTGGGGGGTGTTTTGGTCTACAGAGTGAGCACTTAGTGAAAATGTCTGTGATAGGTCCAGGCAACTGTAGAGCCAGGGTAAGACGGAGGCGGCTGTCTGGTCAGACTCTGAGTTAACCTCATCTTCTGCCTTCTGCTTATATGGTGCTGACTTTACAGCGCAGAGCTACACAGCACAGGTGTCTGTTTTTAGTTTGATATCAAGTGTAATTTGCATAGTTAACAAACATTGGGACATTGGGATGACTTGGTTTATAGCATCGCCATCACCAAGAATGTCCCTCAAATGTCTGTGTAGTGAAATAAAAGCAAAGCAGAATTATCTGATTTTATTTATAAAATTCTTAGTTGAGTAATAAACCTAGAATCATGCTAGTGCCATCCTGCAATAACCACAGATAATTTAGTTATTGTTATTATTTTTTGTTATTGAGTTGGTAGGTACAGTACGTTTTAATTTAGCTCTTTGGGAGAATTGCACATCCCACTGCCTGAAGGCAAACTGCAGCAGAGACAGTAAGTGGTTCGTCCTCCTGCTCGGTGCGGCGCAGGATGGAAATGTGTGTTCAGCACCTGTCAATCAGGTCACACAGGTGTGTTTAGAGCTCTATCGTTTGTGTCAGGTGAAAAGACCTTCCACAAGGAAATTTCAGAACACTAGGAAATCATCCACTTGTGTTATCGGACTATTGATATTTCAAATAGGTTTTTTGATACAGTCAATACGTGGAATTTTTCAAGTCCCCATTTTAGTGTGTTTATTAATAAAATAGTCTGAGTCAATAAGTCAGAGTCACATCAGGCCATTTTGAAGGATTTTTCTCTCTGTAACTGGAGGATCTGTGCATATACAATTTTATAACAGGAGAATGAATGATTAATTGGTATGAAGTGTACAATTAAACAATGTATATATACAATATATTAGTGACAGATCTTTTGGATTCATATTAGAAAATTCAAAATACTGATAATTGAAACACTTGCACACCCAATCCAGCAGCCCCTCTGCACTACTTTACACATCCCTGCTAATTCTCGATCTTCATTATGCCACATGGACATTAATATTTCAATGTAGCCATACGCTGGTTTGAATATATTAATATACAACAGTCAGCATGGCTTATTTGAAGATGTGCATGAGCTTTGCATGAGATGGAGAGCTGGATATTAGAGAGTAGGATAAATTAGGGGAATGCATTTGACTCTGTATAGAAGTCACCTATACATCCACCATCTCATCTGGAGAATCCCATTCAAACAAATTCCCGATTGTGTTTCTATCTAATCATGCAGAGAGCCTGAAGAGTTCCAGACTGTAAGATTTAATTGGAATCTCGGTTCTCAGTGACAGCAGCGCAGATGGGATCCCTTGAAAGCTTTTGTGTGTGGTAAACGGTTCGCGTGGAGAACACAGGAAAATGGATTGCATTCTGTGTATTAATACATTTCTTGAAAGGGGGAGAAAATGGATTAAGCCTCAACTCTGTGGATTGTCAAAGAGAGCGTGTCAGCTGGTTTGTGCCAAGTGAGTGAAATACAGCGACTGAGGCCAGAAATCTTCCACACCCCCACCACCCTGTTTCTGTATGTGAGAAACGCTCCTGACTGCGAGTGATGAAGCTAAATATATCGCTGGCAGTGTGTTGCAGCTGAGATCTCAGTGAGTCTATGGTGGGCTAATCAACACCTCCTCCATCCATCCATCACCCCCACCACCACCAACACCACCTCTCTACCCTCCCCTCCTCCCACCCTCACCTCCGTAAAGCCCTCCCTCAGGTGCCACTGTACCCCATCTGCTCTGTTTACTGCAATTAGGCTGAGCAGGAGGAGACGCTGCAGACGCAGGGGGTCACTGGCTTGTTTTTTCCCTTTGACTTTCATGTATATGATGAGTAGTTCACATGGCTTCCCCGACCTTTCTTTTTAGTTATGTTTGTTTTTGTTGTGGTAAAAAGACCGACTGGGGTAAGAATAATTTGTATTCTGCTTAGCACTACAGTTGCATGGCAACCCTGGTTCACATGGTTCATAGTAGGGTTCATACAAATCCTTATCCTGTATTTCCAAAGCAGTTTCTGAAGAAAGACATTTTTCATTTCAGATGTTTACCACAAAGTTTGTTATGAATTAATATTGGTATTAAAATAATAACCAAGTCTCAAATAATACATAATTTAATGACTGGATGAATGCTTTGTGTTTGATGGGGGATGGTTCATGTGCTCGAATAGATCACATATTCAATTTATCTTCTGTACTTTTCCACTGCATTGATTTCATTAGTACAGTAACAGTACAGTAACAACCCAATGAAGATGATGATCCTACTCTTCACTCCCATCCTCAGTTTGTAGCTCAAGCACTGTTTTCATTCACCCTCTGAGCACTTCTGCTGTTCAGCCATATCAGTTTGCACCTTCAAATTACTGCAACATCCCAGCAGTACGAACAAATCATCACAATATCAAGACGTAAGCCACTCGCATAATGCATATAACGATACATATAATAGAATGAGCTATTTTAACTATAATGATACATCTAGAGTGATTTATCTATGCACAGTTTGACCTGCCGAACATCTTAATTTGAAAAAATATTTAAAAAAAATGTTTAGTCACAGTAGCTTTATTAAGAGACATGAAATGGTAAATTGTAAGTCCTAGCTATTCTGTTATGTATTTTCTAATTACAGTAAAAACAATAAAACTATGGTCATAGGGAAAACAGTCTTTCTAGAAACGGGCAGAGCAGTGTTTACAATATATCTGCTGTAGAAACATACATTATTCTGAAATTGTAAAGGCATCATAGTGTATCAGGAGACCAGTCTCTAATATGAATCTGATTTAAATAAAGGCCAAGTTATCTTTTTAGTGAATCATTTGTGACATTACAGAAAATATGGAACATAAGCGTACAGGTTCGTACTAATTCATTTCACATCTCTACTCGTAGTTATTTTGTTTAAAAATTATAATAATTCACAAATTCAACATTTTCTACCAGTATATCTGACATTACAGTCGGATTTATTATTACCCTGGTTTTATGATCCCATTGGTACTCACAGCTCATGGTTAGGTTCATGTAAAGATCGTGATTTTTTCTGAGCTGCTCGTCACCACATGAGACATGAAACGCTCTTTTGATGGAGGATTGTTTTTGTGTGGAAGAATCCAAATGACTGAGGCTGCTCTCCGTGTTGCTATGGAGCCTTAGCTCAAATTATCACATACACTAGGACATGTGGCTTTTCAAGTTTCATTTAATATCTCAAAAATAAAAAACAGTATTTAACGGAGCTTTAAAAAATGTATTTTATTTTTCATCTTGCAAAGAGTATCCCTGCCCCGGCTGCTCGAGCGGCTTTAGCAGTCTGTTGTTTACAGTTTATAGGAGGCATTTAATGCGCTGTTGATTTTTGCAGCACGTGTATCCGCTGTTAGCGAGTGTGTGGACACCCATCCCCCACATGTCAGCATGTAGCTTCTAATGAAGAACATGCCCCACAGGCTGGATGGCAGACATAGACAGGAGATGACAGCTTGGATGATAGACTTGGGTCAACTGCATTCTCAATAGTATATAATAGTATATATGTACTTTAGAGTATTTGGCAGGTGTGTATATGTAGAAATAAATAAATAATCATCATAGTTAATGAAAGAATGAATAATACAGTACATTTATTACTTTAATGACAATCTTTAAATGTATATTACTTGTTGTTGAATCATCAGCTCTTCAAGAAATACATTAAATTGAGACCAAAGCTGCTCTGACAATCATAATGACTTGTATCCTACTCGAGAAAAGCTGTTTTTAGTGATGATTAACAATGTTTTTTTTTCCATTTATGTCTTTTTATGTCAATTAAGTCAATCAATTAAAAACGTTTCTACAGTATAAAGGAAAAAAAATGTGGTTCATGAAGACAGATATTTTATTGACATGTACAGTGCCTGTTGTAAGCCTGCCTGTTTGGGATGGGCTGTTGGCCTATGGTAAGGCTGCTTGCAGTTTTTGAAACTGTCAAAGTGACCTGTAAATAATTGAACTGCAGCAAGTGAAGACCAACGGCTGGACTCCATAGAACCCTGACCCCCCAAAATGAAAATCAGTTGTTGTTGCCGTTGTCTTGAACCAGCTGTTCTCATCAACAACACGTTGTTATACAAAGTTTCTTAGTGTTGAATGTGTAATGTGTCCAAATCGCAACACATTTAACACTGCCATGATAGCCGTGGCTGTCCCAGCCTCTGTCTCACAATGCTTGAGGCCTGTTAAAAAATCCAAGAAGATCTTACTGTTCTTCGCAGACACGCAGGATTAAGCTCAGGCATGTAAACAATGAACAAAATTATAATTGAGCATTGCATTATTGGTGTTTTTTACAGCATGCATGGGAATATTGCATTGTTAAATCGATGGTTTTTATTTTATGGAAAAAAAATCTATGCTGTGTGCTTTCGAAACAGAACATGAAATTCATCCTTCATTTCCACACAGTGATTAAATTATTTCCCTAACTGTTTGAACTGATGACTCATCAAGTGTCATTTTGAATTTCATTGTTGTTTACCACCTTCTAGGAACAACACAGGCTGATCCCTGCTATGAATAATTCATCGGTTACAGTATCCTGCCAGACATAGACTAGAACAGGAGACAGTTTTAGACTCTGCTGGCAGCGGCCCTGAAGAGGAGGCTTCATTTCTGTCATATATTCTTCAAGGTGCCTTTAAGTCTTCAACACAGACACTGGATACCATCAGTGGCTTTGAATTCAAAGACAAACCCTACTTCTCACTCCAATCAAGTTTGCATTGAAATAACGGAAAAATTTGCTGCAAGAAATGACCTCTTTGAACCACTGGGGAATCTGTGCTGGTGGTACATCAGCTCCCAAATCCATGGAACTGGAACTCTCACTGGAAGACTGACTGATTTGCATGGCCAGTGCATTCGGGTGTGCTCACTGACACAGTGGCCCTATTCCACTGAGCTGATGCTGTGAGGGAAGCCTGCGTCTTTGCCCACTGTGCTAATTGTATTCCTGTCAAAGTGGAAAAGCCTCAGAAACACCAGTTGACACGAGTGACTGACTCGGCACTTAAAGCCTGGATTGTATTGCTGCTCATGGTGCTAATGCTTCACTGCTGCTGTCACTGCTGTGCTGCTACTGCAGTTACTGAATCACATCTACCTGCTTGCCTTAGTAAAATGCAACATAATCAGTTTGGATGAAAGTGAGTAAGGATAAGTTAGTACACTGTCCTTGGAGGTTTTTACTTAAATTATATCAATGCTTTCCCAAGCCTCACCATGCCTTCATACAGTTCTTCATCTCCCATTAGGCAGCCACTGAACTAAACCGGTTCTTGTAGATATAGCATAGCAGGCAGCATAGGGAATCATTAACAGGCAATAATTGATTTATTTTGCCGTAATATGTTTTCCTGATGTGATTAGGCATTCACAGTCTAATCATTTCATCCTCGCATGTGTTGTATTTTCAATTCGGCCATTCTGCATAATGACTTAAACCATCTGTCAAATATTTTGTTGTGTATTCACAGTGTGTGAGTGAGGGAGTTTGGCATGAAATCAAAATGGCAGGCAGTGGTGTTTTACACATCTTGACTGGTAATGATGTGTCTCAACACTGTAAAGCAAACTGTTGTGAAAATAGACAGGATGGCAATGCAGGCTTGAGCAACTGCTTGCTGCTCCTCGCTGATTCCATGGTCTCATCTCCAATCATGAATGGTACTGAAGTTTCCTAAAATTTCCTCTAATGCTATCGACTGTTTTCATGACATTGGTGGTCAGAATTGCGTTAAACTGAGAATTACAAAACAGTGTCAAGATAATGGGCACGACTTCTTAAGAACACAGTTGAATTTGAATGTTGTTGAATATAATACACTATCAATAGTGTGGCAATGGATATTGTCATCAAGTCAGGCACTACTTTTTCCTGCTGTCCTGCTTCTTTATTGTTGCTTTTTGTGACGACTACTTTAAGTTGTAAATGTAAATGATTTCAGTGGCAGATGTTTAGATTAAAGCACAACAGAGACCGAATTGCGCAAGTATATATGTTTTTGAAGTGTACTTTAATTCAAAGTTAACAAACAAAGAAATGTTATCATGGCCTTCTGAATGAAGGCAAAGAAAAACGTCAGCATAATTAAGTACTGTACTACACCATTCTGCTTAACATGCACACACAGAGGACAATATTCAAGGACTAATTGACTCTGCAGCAGGCTGTGACCAGGTTCATATATTACTTCAGTGTGCAATTCACAGGAGAAAAGATTTTTTTTTTCAATCAAATTATGTAAAGCAAAGACAGCCTGAGGGAACATTTCATTTGAGTGGAAAAAAAGCAACAAAAAAAAAGATTTGCATCCTCGCTTGTTAGGCGATAACTGAGAGCTTGTCAAACATAAACAATGAAATATTCATCCTTTGGTCCCCCTCAGCGTTCACCTTCTCACACTCTGTCAAATCACTACAGTTCAAACAGGATTAACAGCGCCCTCAGAAGAAATATGAAGGAACCTTCTCGTTTTACATTTACTGATGAATCCTGGGCTAGGCTGTGTCGACACAACAAAAGTTACGTATAAGCCCCTTATCTGAAATAATCTCCATTCATACTGAGATGCCTGAAAATGCATAACATCCCCATTCACATTGGTCATGCTATTATATGCACAGAAGCTACTAGCAAAGACAACAAGTTTTTTTTATTTGTTATCCATGTAGCATTCATCACTGGCAGATGAGGCTGATGCTGTTTTCTGTAAAAAGTTCATGTGATTGGACGAATCAGGCCAGTAAACGGTGTCGGGAAAATCGTTTCCAAGAGTGTCTGTATCTGCCTGTCTAGACCCTTGATCGTAAATAAACATGGATGACACATCTCCACTTCCTCCTGTGGTATTGAAGTGAAGCCAAAATATCTTGGATACAGGCGCACCCTCTTTGGCTGGTGATGTCTTTTGGAGCTAGAGTCTGTGAAGTGGCGATCAGGGGATGGAGCTGCGATATTGAGGTCCCGCTTACACAGGTGACCAAACAATTGTGAGTCAGGGTCAGCTGAAAATCTTGACGATTTTTGTATCAAATAAGAAATTGAAACCAAACATGTGCACTATGGGCGTGAGAAGATTTACCTGAAATGTCAGAATTCATCTCTCAGAAATGTTTTCTTCCCTTGAACTGTTCAATTGGTCCACGTCCCATCTACTTACATGGAAGGGGCAGGGTTTAGGACTTGTGCTACAGCCAGCCAGCCAGCCAGCCAGCAGGGGGCAATCAAGAGGATTCGGCTGACATTTTTGGAGCTGTAATTTTATCAATCTTTATAAACAGTTTATGGACCACACTGAAATGCAAGTTTTTAAACTAAAGTGGGCCAGTAGTATTTACAAAAATCTGTTGTAGGAACCCCAGCAACTCTGGAGTTGTGTGGACACAAAGTGTCAACACAGTAAAAGGGGTGCTTCTGAAAAAAACAAAAAACTTAATGAAGCCTCAGACTTGGAAAGCCGTTTAAATTGACTTGAACATGTAGAAATAGCTGTTTTATGAGTCACATCTGAGCCCCTGGGTGCTGTGCGGGGCGGCTGTTTGGTGCCGGGCTCAGCAGCCCTCACCTCGACCTCGCAGGCAGACGAGACTGCGCTGATAAATATTCAAAGGTTTTTAGGGGGGATTTCATGTTGATTCGGGAGCAACAAAGTCCCAGCATGCTCATTTTTGTGACCTTGTCATTCATTCGCGGATCATTAGTATTCATAGCACAGAGGATGATCAGCTCTGTCCCATCGTTGTCAATATTTTCTTTTGTACTGTTTTTAACTAGACCTGACTGATATCCTATTTCCTAATTCAAAATACATCAGGCTTAAGTGCTATTTCTTTTTACTCAAAATGTGTCCTGCAAGTGTTTATTAAGATTTGAAACTGGTTTCATTCGTGACCTTGGTCTTAGTTTTAGCATTAGTCTCCAGTTTTCATCTCTTTCCATAATCTTTGTTCTTGTAATGACTCCACTGGGACAACCGGAGCCAAATGTATCAAAGGAAAGGATTAGGATTTTCAGATTTCCTTCCAAGGATGGCATTACAGGCGACATTCCAGAGATTTTCTCAATCCCAAGGAAACAGCTGACCGTGCTATTATCTTTAAGTGAGCTTTAATGAGATCTGTGCTCATGACCTCTCTGAGACCTCTGGATGGAGAGACTCATGAGGGATCCCACAAGGCTCTCACTACATGTCTTCTATCATTTGGGCTGGTTAGTTGTCAGTGATGGTAAAGAAAGGACTGTGAGGAATAATGGAGAGAATAGCAGATTTTTAGAACATATACTTATTGTAATTTTCCACCTATTTGGTTAAGGTTAGAGAAAGACTGCACCATGGTGAAAACTAATGAAACTTTTGATAGGAGACAGAATGGGAACTGCAGGCCGACAGGTTTTGTTCTTTCAACCATCCAACTCCCTCTTTATGAGATTTATTAGATGCTATGACATAGACATAGCATGTCTCTTACCCACATCTGATGAGGTGAAACTTCACACGTTTGTGTCTTTCTCTGCTGCTGCTGGTCCCACTGTCCAAACTTCCCTTTCTGCACGGTATTTAAATGTTGCCATTAACAGTCAGTCCTCTGTTTGCATTTTAATTAAACAATGGTGAAGGCGCCTGATTGCCATCAACAGATTAGAGTTAACATCTGATTCAAACTGATGTATTAAAACGTCTTGCAGCTCTGATTGTCTCTGGCTTCTGTATCCGATCCGATTTTCTCACATTTCATCTCGTTTCGCTGGAGCAGGGTCTCAGCCATCCCCAGGGTCAACAATTTATTATTCTTGCCGATGGCTGGCGCTGATACTGTAAATGTGCCACTGTGTTATTATCTTGTGTCCTGACAGGGAGCAGCAGTCATTTCCTGGGTAATGTACCCTGTGAGGAAGGAGGTAAAACTGTTGAATTAGACTCAAGAGGAGCCAGATTCTGATAACAGGTCATTTTGAAAACCACAAGATTTATTTAGATTTCCTTTTGTTTTATCCTCCTGATGAAGTAAAGGAAAAAACGACATATTGATTGATAAACGTTAGAGTGGAGAGCTAGGCTAGCTGTAACCTCTGCAGTCTTTAAGCTTTAATCTTCAAAATAAAGGGAAAACCTACATCTCGAAAAGATTACTACTATTCTTTTAAGCTACATATTTGAATTAAAAGCCAATGTGAGGTTAATGCCTCCTTCATTTGTTTGAGTCTGTTTATCGTTTTTTCCTGTGCTGCTTCTCAATATCCTCCATCCACCATCCTTGCTTTCCTATTGTCTCATCTCACTTCACTCCCACTGACATTTGAGCAAGCTCCCCACTGCTTCACCCCCCCCCCCCCCCCCATGACAGCATCCCTGCCCCCCTTTGTTCCCAACCATCCTAAAGAAGATCTCTTCTCACACGTCTTTTCTCTCCCCTGCACTCGTCTCTCCTCCAGCTTTAAATTCCCTCTACACATTTCACTTACCAGATTTAATAATCAACAGATTTCATAATATTCCCATTTATGAGATGAGTGCTGGCCTTTTATTGAGCTTTTATTGAGTTCAGAGTGACCTCCATTCACTGAAACCTGATATTCATATTTTAATAACCAGGCTCCCAATAGGCACTTATGGTGACAATCATATGAGCGTGGGTAAAGAAATTATAAAAGAGAGTATAAACTCCCATAATCTAGCATATTTTCACCATTTCATGTGTGTGCTTTCAGCAATGTTAAAACACATTTATCTTTATAGACGCCCTGAGAGACGGGGGGGGGGGCAAGATCCTTTTTTCTATAGTTTTCTTTTATCAGAATTTTCTCAATGGATTTATTTTCTTGTTTTTTCTTTAAATTTATATTTTTGCTAGCATCATATATCTAAGGCTAGTAAAAGCTGCAAGGTTTTGCTCCGGTTTTGTTGTTGTAATAATAATTTCAGCCACAAGAGACAAAACTTCAACACTCCCCCTAGTCTGAATAGGACTAAAAGTTAATTAAAGTTTTTTTTATTTCATGGTGATTATTTAAACACAAATCTTTTGAATTCAGTACATTGTATGTTGGCAGTTTAGCATTACTGTAGTAGTTTTTTTAATTTGGGAATGATTTCTGCAAGTAAGTTGGTAACTCAATTTCACAGTTAGTTGCTAAATAGATGTTGACATAAACACCACAACTACTCCGAAGCCTATGACTTGTTCCGTTGAGTTTGATCCCATCAAGTTTGACCTGCTTCATGACCTCACGTGACCTTTTACATTTAGTTTGAATGATGATGTCAGAATGATGTATGGGAAAAGGCCGATAGAGCAAGGTATGAACTGAATGTTGGCATTTTCAGTGTTGCCAAGTGGGATCTCACAATCAGATCAGGGCAGCCATGACTCCCTCCCCAGCAGACCCAGAGCCACCAAGAACCTCCCACAAACACACACCCAATGGCTCAAACTCTCTTCTTCTGTCCATCATCTATCTCTCACCAGCCCCCGTCCTCTCGCCCCCATCCTCAGGGAGAGTATTTCCCCATGTTTACCAGCCAAATCCAATCATATTAGCCTCTCCACTTCCTGGTCCTGGCTGACTAATACCTTTTCATCTAAAGGGCAGATTCCGCGAAAGAGCCGTCTCCTTTCTGATGCCATTCGTCCCCTCCCTGTCCACGTAATGACTAAGTGTCTCCTCCTCCTCTCCCTCCCCTAGGGCTGCTGTTTCTCATTGAAAAAAGCCTTTTGAGATCAGCCTCAGCGCAGCCAAGCCCTCAGGTGTGTCGATAAGGTCGGCAGCCACTCAAACATGATGGTTCTTCATATTCTCTTCTGCGCAGAGGTCATCCATCAGCACCGCAACAGCAAATGCTACGAGAGTTTTCCCTTTTTTCTGTACAAATGTATTTCAAAAACCAACTTCATATTCCTTCTTTCTGCCACCCTCTCGTTTAAATGTGGTTAAAATTGGCAAATTCAATTTCAGAAGAAAAACATTGATGATTTGATGAGGTCGATCAATTATTCTATTAACAATGCCTGTTGGCAGATTTTGATGATGAGTCTCTCACCAACACAGTTGAAGCTGAAGTAAAGAACTAAGGGGAATTTCTTCTGAGGCATACATCTAGCATATGTTGGGGCAGACGGCCAACACAGCCAAGTCCTGGTTCTAGAGTCGTTCAGTAGAGCTCAGACTGTCACAGCAGGCATGTTCAGTGGGTGTTTTCACCTGCAGAGGTTGGGTTAAAGTGACAGTAGGAGCCTATGTAATGTGGTGTTATAGGGCTGGAGGAGGAGGCTGCTGCAGCACCAAACAGTCTATGTGCAGCACGCAGTGACAGGATGCAGGTATCAGCAGGATATGTCATTTATTATGGCTGTGATGAACATGAATGTAACATCGCTGTAGTCAGCTGGTAGCCACGCTGCCGTGCACACAGACACTAATTGTAAAAGCATCGATGGCATCAATTGAAGCAAATCTCCTCACTTACTCTGATTAACGTGTAACAGAGTACATAGCATTAGCCTAGTTAGCAAAGCTCCTGAAAAAAAGTCGAAGGATCTCCTCACCTCTCTGACCCATGTGTCACATGACCCAAGTGGCCACATGAGAGTTCTCTAGGTTTAACTAATAACACTATGGCTGTGTTCACAGTCACCCCCTATTCACTTCATAGTGCACTATATTTTACCTCTCTCTCCAATTTAATGAGCTAAATACATGAAGCAACATCTCCAAATCCATCCATTAGTTAAAGTATCATCTCCCATTCCCTTTAAAAGCTTTGTAGACCTGCACATTTTGCTATTATTAGGGTTTGTTTTCCAGGTAGTAATAGACTCACAGGACACATGGGCAGATCATCTGTGTGAAAGGAGCAGAGCGTCCATCTACCTATCTAGGTTCATATTACTATCTTGATAATGTGCTCTAAAAATAACAGTGAAATACTGCACCACAGACTTCGGAACGCAGTTTTTCTTCTTCAGCACCTGCGAATCCATGTGAGCGCAGACTGGAAAATGTGCATTTGCTTTTAATACTGGACACTGATTAAAAAATTACTATTTGTCGTCTGAAATTAGCAGCAACACTTGCTTTGTCCTGAGAGTAAGATAGACCCTTTGGTGTGTCACTTTATCCGGTTTCCCTTAAAAACATACTGCTCATAATACACAATACTTTCTGCTGCAGTGCATTGTTACAATTCCTAAAAGACACTTTAAAAACAAGAAATCTTAGAGTTAATGCTACCATCTGCACTTTTATTACGATTCAAACTCTGCAGGTGATATCGCCTCCAGGTTATGAGGTCGCAAGTTCAACTGTGGAGAATGTCCTAATGGTATTGTCACAGGCCTTATGATCAAGCATTGCTGAGCATGAATGTGCTCAGTAAAATTCCTGCCAGTCCACTTGATAAAAAAAAGAAAAGGGATTGGAACAGTCAGAGGAATAGGCAAAAGCCTCAAGGATTCCATTGAGATCTTCCTTGTAGCTGTTGAATCTTACTTTGAAATATCTGAGTGATCAACATTGTCTTGCTAGCAGTTACTGAGAGTATGGAGAGTAATTGTTTTACAGTGGCCACGTTCCTGTTCGTGCTGCTTCATACAGAACATTTCAGAGCCCTGCAAAAATATTGACTGGAAGCAGAACAGGTGCAAGAATATCTCCTGTGGATCGATGATGGCTGAAACATTTAGAGAGCAGGGCAGGATTTTGGTGCCTGTTTCCAGCTTGTTTGTGTTTCATGAATGGCAATGTAGAAGCAGCAGCCCCCCCGCAGACCACAACAGCTCTATAAAAATCCAGTTTGGGAAACATTCCAGACTGCCTGCATGTCGTGCAGGAATATTTGAGTGCCTGCTGCATGAATATCAAGCGGTAATCGTAACAGTGGTGCGTGTGTGTGTTTCCTCGTGTGGCTGGAAGGGCTGTGAGTGGGAGGCAGCGTGTAATTAATCCTTTTGAAAACACTTGAGATAAATGTGCTCTTATCTCTCCCCAGTCACTCCGGCATATTTCGACAGATAACTAGCATCTGTTTTCTGCTTGAGTAGAGCAGTGAGATGAAATAGATAGCTGTATACAGTATGTGTTTGTGTGACCCGTCTCTTATGTGTTTTTTTTTTGTTGTTGTTTTTGTTGTTGACTACACAGGTAGCATTCTGATGAGTGAAAGTACACACACACACACACACACACACACACACACACACAAACACACACACAGTCGGTCAGCCACATTTCAGTTGATATCAATACAATGTGACTTTTACAAATTATGGGTTGGAAGGCTAAATCTGAAGTTGCACATGGAGCAGGAAAGCAACGTTCCAGGCAAAATTGTATATCACCTCAGGTGTTTTAGTCTCCTTAAACTGCATTTGAATTGTTTTCAATCCAAAGCACTATCTCTCCCTTAAGCTAACCAAGTGGTTTTTGTGCCTTAACCCAAACCTCATGTGAAGTTGCTGGCTCATATGTTATTTGTCTTAAAGGGCAGAGCCACCCAGATCTCACTAGAACCCTCATTCAATTGTAATGTGGAGCTGGTTAAAGGGCGAAACCCAGTTGTTGTTTTTCTCTTGCTTTCCATTAAAGCTTGGTTGAAGTATATCATAGGGCTTCCTTTTATTTTTGAATAGGTATGTGTGGCTGCGGTGTGTGATCTAAAGAGTGCTATTGTTAGTCTATTTTTATTTTAGTTTTATTTGATGAAAATGCCACATTCTTTCTGCTTAACTCTTCAGCAGTATTCACATTTTTCGGGACTCAATTGCTAAAACTGTTGAACTATGAGCAAAAACGAATAAATTTATATATATAGAAGTATTTCTTCCATTAGACTTTCTTAAAAGGAGAAGTGTAGTTTTTGCCTGAGCAGCTCTCTGTGTCATCACTTTAACACATTGTAACAGTAGGCTGCAGCGGTGTGACACCACACAAGTTGTTTATATAATATATATATTTTTAATGAGATGTCTGCATACAACACTTCTGTGTGCTGGTTGTGTCTCCGCTCTGTCATGATCCTAAAGGCTGTTTCGAAAGTCGCTTTTCAAACATTTCCTCATGGCAGCGTGGTAAATGTTTCCAACATCCGGCATCTCACAAAAAGCGTTGTCTTTCGGCTGTGTTGCTCACCAAACAAGCTCCACTGATTCGCACACATTTTGCAGGTTTTCGGTACTGTACTTGCACCCGGAGAATTTAAATCGATATTTATGGGAATTTATGACCAAACCCTCATTGAATAGCTGTAATTTTAGCCACACCAAGCAGCATCTCTCAGTCGGAGATTACAGTCCCATCATCTTATAAGTACACAGAGATATATGCTGTGAAAAATGTAAGTGCAAAGTGTTTTATAGGAACTGCTTCCTCCTAACATTAAGGCGGCAAGACATCCTTTTTACTAAGCTAAGAGCTTTAAAATTAGGTTTGGAGATTGTTTCCCAGTTTTCACAACTTGACCTCCAAAGGCATATAGACGACAATTTAATATGCAATAACACATTCCAGTAAAACCCTGTTTTTCATCTCACATGTATTTGTGTCGACAGCTTTGGGCAACACATTGCTCAGGAAATCTGCAGTGTATGTGTATTAGGCATAAAGTCTGACATTCATCAGCAGTATTACTGTAGCTGGTTGTATGTGTTTATTAGCAGCAAAATGATGTGCCCTTTACTCATATTTGCATAAACCTCCCAGAAACCTTTTGTATATCAATGTGCAGAAATATGCTACTGTCCAATTAGATTACTGTTCCAATCTCATGGAGTACTGTTGTATCAAGAGTATCAGCTAATTACTCAAGGAGCTGTGCCAAAATAGCCACATTTTTACACAAGCTGGAATCATATTTTCTTAATTACTGCTTTCTTGTGCCATGACTGAGAAAATAAGGTCGGATTTATGCTGGCGGTTTTTAAGGGGAGAAAATCATTCAAATACCTGCTCCGTGGTTTAAAATGTGTGGGAACCTAATTACCTCTGTGGCTGAAGTTCTCTCTCCCCCCTTTTCTTTTGTATTATTATTATTATTATATACTTTTTACCTGTGATATTTTCAAAGGTCAAAGAAAGCCAAAGAAAAATATCAACTTGGCTAGAAAAAGGTGAAAATATACTTTGTAGCCGGGGTAGGATTAGGTTTGCTTGTGAGAGCCGTTATATTTTTTGAGAAATAATTCAGTGGCTCTATCAAAATATGTGTGCAGTAAAGGTATGGAGAGATATGGGATTTTTTAGATACTTAATGAAAGTAAATTGTATCCCAAAATAATGCGAAATGCAACGTTTTATGGCCACATGTGTCTAGCTGCGACTAGATGAATTACACATTCTGCTGCTGGATGGGACATTCATGTCACAGTCTAAAAAATAGAGGAACGATCATCGTTATTTAAGTTGCACACATGTTCATTAATCTTGACATACTAAATGTGTCAAAGCTTATTTTTTAGCAAAAGACAAAGTAACTGGAGAGATAACCTGTGAGCTAAAGGTTGTAGGTAGGTTAGTTATAGAAGCAATCGACTGCATTCAGGTCCTGTCTGATGTCAAAGGTCAAAATGGAGGAGAGATTGTTGCAGTGCGGAGTCGCCCTCTTCTCATTGATCAGATATAGAAACCAAGCTTGGAGAGAGGTGCAGATACAGCTGACGAACCTCACTATGAAGTCAGACATGGCAGATGATGCAGATGGTAACTTTGTCTAAAGCCGGCCATGCTGTGGAACTTGTTTGGGAAACTGATTGGTTGTTGTTACATATGGCACCAGGGACACCCGCCTTTTACTCTTTTGTCCACACATTTGTAACATTAGGTCTAAATGATAACAGTCATGAAAGTGATGAAGCCACAATTAATTGAATTTCTTTGCCAACAAATACTATGCTAGCAGCACTGTAAGGCTGTAATGCTCACTATAAAGATCATCATTTGTGGTTGACAACTGGGGCCCCTTGGCTACATCATGTTGGCATTAGCATTTTGTCTCCATTAATAATCTTTACCTCTCTTTGAGAAAAGAACTCTAATAGCCTGTTAACAGGAAGGCTAATGTTTCTTCAGTCGTGAGTTTGCTGTGGGCTACAACTGGAGTCATGTTGCTTTCTTTTTGTGTCCCGCGTTTATTTTAGTTTTTTTGATTAACTGGTCAAAAAGTTTCCTGCATATCTTTTTGACAAACATCTTGGGGTTATTTTCATTCTGTAGACATTTAAAAAATATTATGATTCTCAAGCAAGTTCTGAGTATAAAAGCTTATTTTCCTTTTGGAAATCAATTTGGACATTGGATATCAGTACAAGTCACTCTGGACGTAAATGTGCGTGCAACATATCAGTTGAGATTTTGAGTAATGACACTGAGGAGTATGATTTTCTGATTCATATTGTAGCAAATGGGCACTAAGGGTTTTAAATTGCCCTAATTGCCTGCGTGAGCTGCGTGCTACAACCACTGCTGCTGCTGTAGCTGCTGATCATGAGGACAAATTAGTTAAATCAGCTGAAAGATAACTGGCGTCCTGTAACTTTCTGCCTCTACAGCCTTGCCCCGAATCCTAGAGCCGGCAAACCTCACGATTATCAAACCCCAGTGATAGTGTTTGCATTGGTTACATGCTAAACTATTACAAAATCTTTTATAAGTTATGGATGGTTGTAATATTAGCTGAGGCTGATGAAGATGTTGTCTTGTCTTTGGATGCAGACGCAGATGATTTATCATGAAGTCTCAGACACAACAGTAAAAAAATAATAACTTGATGAGGGCTCTGCATATGAAGTATAACAATGCAATACAGCCCCAGGGAACCTTGAATCTGTGGAATTATCCATCTTGCTGTTGTCGAAACTGTTAAGAACGATCTGAGTTCATCATTTGGTTTCTGTCTGTAAAAGAAATAATACCAATCCATCCAATAGCTGAGTCAAGTGTGAACCCTAAGTGGTGACCTGGGACTGACCGACCAACCAACACTGCCATCACCTACAACTTTAGCATGGCTAATAAAAATCCAACTTGAGTCTTAGGTTATATCTTAAAAGCCAGATTGTTGGTATAAGGCCATACAAACATTTTAATGTATTAGGAACTTTGTGTGAAATTACTTTTATGAGAAATGTTTGCGAAATACGGTCCATTTACATAGAAAGGTACTCAAGCAGGTGCTATGTTTTCCATCCTGATATAAATAACACATTTAACGCTGAGTACCTGCTTACATTTCTGTGCTTGAGATTCAAGCAGCCTCAGCAGTTTCAATCCATATAGGTTTTTTACGAGAATTTCAAAAATATAAAAAAGAGATGGTTGCTACTCGTAAAGGTGCCTTGACATTTTGACCTGGGCAAAGTAAAATAAATAAAATTAATGACAAATCGGTTGGTACCATCTGTTCATGGTCTGCCATACAAGGTCCACTGCCAAACGCTGCATTTAACAGGCAGCAAGGTCTGCTGTGCACTGCTGTAGCGAAGCTGTTTTCCATGTAGCAGCACGACACCCCAAATGAGCCGTGTAATGTCGCCTCCTGAAAGGGATGGCACCGCTGTTTCTGACAAGCCTTATGAAAGATGCATGAGTGCTGGTTTGTCTGAGCCTCCGGTGCTTCTCCATACCTTTATCTAATAAACCAGCTGTGTTATTGTTCTCGCTGTCTTCTTAGGCTACGATCTAAACATTGTCTAAACACAATGTATTGTTTTTGTGTTATTGTGTTGACTGCTTATGTGCATACACTGTAATGCTTCATAAATGTTGTATTCAATTCAGTTTTGTTTGTGTAGCACATATCATAACATGTATTATCTTAAGGCACTTTACTGAGCATTTAGTAATTAATGTAACACAAAGAAGGTTTCTCACAATAAAAAATCCCTGTTGAACCGTCAAGGAAAAACAAGAACTCCCTTTACAACAGGAGGACCAACCAACAGTTCACCCACTGCAGCATTTCAGTTCACCTGGAGGCTTCATACAGATTTATTTGGACATCCCAAAGAATTACGGTTGTCTAGTCGTTTTAAGACAGGATGTTTCTAATTTTATAATCTAATAGTAAGGTTGGAAGAAGGCTGTCCAAGAAACTTGCTTTAGTTATGAGTCAAATGACATGTCCTGGTCAAACATTAGTCCAATGTTCCTTAGAGTGCATTATAGTGCGATCCAAGGCAGCTACAGTGCCTTGCATAAGTATTCACCCCCTTTGGACTTTTCTACATTTTGTCATGGTATAACCACAGATTAAAATTTATTTCATCGTGAGTTTATGTAATGGACCAACACAAAATAGTGCATCATTTGGAAGTGGGGGGAAATATTACATGGATTTCACAATTATTTACAAATAAAAATCTGAAAAGTGTTGAGTGCATATGTATTCACCACCTTTACTGTGAAACCCCTAACAAAGATCTGGTGCGACCAATTGCATTCACAAGTCACATTTGCAAGTCACATAATTAGTAAATAGGGTCCACCTGTCTGCAATTTAATCTCAGTATAAATACACCTGTTCTGTGACGGACTCAGAGTTTGTTGGAGATCATTACTGAACAAACAGCATCATGAAGACCAAGGAGCTCACCAAACAGGTCAGGGATAAAGTTGTGGAGAAATATGAAGCAGGGTTAGGTTATAAAAAAATATCCAGAGCTTTGAACATCTCTCTGAGCACCATAAAATCCATCATAAGAAAATGGAAAGAATATGGCACAACCGCAAACCTACCAAGAAGAGGCCGTCCACCCAAACTGAAGAGTCGGACAAGGAGAAAATTAATCAGAGAAGCAACCAGGAGGCCCATGGTTACTCTGGAGGAGTTGCAGAGATCCAGAGCTGAGGTGGGAGAATCTGTCCACAGGACAACTATTAGTCGTCTACTCCACAAATCTGGCCTTTATGGAAGAGTGGCAAGAAGAAAGCCATTGTTGAAAGGGATCCATAAAAAATCCCGTTTGGAGTTTGCCAGAAGCCATGTGGGAGACACAGCAAACATGTGGAAGAAGGTGCTCTGGTCAGATGAGACCAAAATTGAACTTTTTGGCCTCAATGCAAAACGCTATGTGTGGCGAAAACCCAACACTGCCCATCACCCTGAGCACACCATCCCAACAATGAAACATGGTGGTGGTAGCATCATGCTGTGGGGATGCTTCTCTTCAGCAGGTACAGGGAAACTGGTCAGAATAGAGGGAAAGATGGATGGAGACAAATACAGGGAAATCCTTGAAGAAAATCTGATGCAGTCTGCAAAAGACTTGAGACTGGGGCGGAGGTTCATCTTCCAGCAGGACAATGACCCTAAACATACAGCCAGAGCTACAAAGGAATGGTTTGGATTAAAGAATGTTAATGTCTTAAAATGGCCCAGTCAAAGCCCAGACCTCAATCCAATAGAGAATCTATGGCAAGACTTGAAGATTGCGGTTCACAGACGGTCTCCATCCAATCTGACTGAGCTTCATCTTTTTTGCCAAGAAGAATGGACAAACCATTCCATCTCTAGATGTGCAAAGCTGGTAGAGACATACCCCAAAAGACTTGCAGCTGTAATTGCAGCGAAAGGGGGTTCTACCAAGTATTGACACAGGGGGGTGAATACTTATGCACCCAACAGATGTCAACTTTTTTGTTCTCATTATTGTTTGTGTCACAATAAAATTTATTTTGCACCTCCAAAGTACTATGCATGTTTTGTTGATCAAACGGGAAAAAGTTTATTTAAGTCTATTTGAATTCCAGTTAGTAACAGTACATAATGGGAAAAAGTCCAAGGGGGGTGAATACTTATGCAAGGCACTGTACATGATAAGATAATGTTTTGCTAAACAAAACCTCTTTTTGTGTGAATCTAGAAGTTAAAAGTTACAGGTCTGGAGTTTGACCTGAATATCTGCCTTCATGGAGAAATACAGTTGTGTAGCATATGGATAACAATGGAAACAGATATTTACTAAAGGAAGAATATACATAGTAAGACATATCTGTACCACTGCAGAACCTAGTTGAACTCCAGGAATAACTCTTGTGTGTAGTCATTTTTATCATCAAGAGGCTGGAATCTATCTGATAAATATATCTTAAACTTGCCTAGTACTGTAATAGCAGCTCTTACATCCAGCAGGACGAAAATATAGACAATTCCGGACTGACGGACTCTAAAACCTAACTGGAAGTGTTCCAAAAGACTCTTCTTGTGCAAATAATCACACAATTGGTTTGTAACAGTTTTATTTTTAGGATTTTAGAAAAGATGGGGAGGTTAGACATATGTCTATAGTTAGCTTAAACTGAAAATCTGGGTCAAGAGTAGTTTTTCAGGCAGAGGTTTAATTACTGCAACCTTGAAAGTTTACGTTGTACGTAGCCTGTAATAGAGATGAATTGATTTGATCTAATTCGGAAGTGTTAATTAAAGGTGAAACATAATTAAACAGTGTAAGTGGAGTAGGGTTCTAACAGACACGTTGATGGGTTAGATTCAGCTGTGAGATCTGTAGAAAAAAAAATAGGCCATGAAATGAGGAACCTTGGGCTGTTTTTATTTGATTCTTTGAATAATAAAAGGATATTTCATTAGAGTTGGGGTTTCTTGTTAGCATTTATATTTTCTTTCCAGGCAAGGTGAATCTCTTCCAGATCGGTGGAGCACCACTTTCAGAGGGGCCACATTTACTCTTGTCATCAGCACTGAGGCCACAGCACAATCAACAAGATCATGAGGATGTGTCGGAGTAATGCTGATAGCTGCCGTCCATTTTACAGACACATGGCAGAGGATTTAATAACAGGGGAATCTCTCCTTACATTTTTGTTACAGCCTTATCTGATAGACACAAAGTCATTATTTTGAAATCAGATGTTACTAAAAGAAGAATACAATTAAACATTCCTAACTCATACGTCAGAACAAGATGCAAGTGTGTTAAAACAATGAGTGGGCTCATTTACATGTTGAGTCAGATAGTAACGTAAATGGAGAGATATAAGGATGTCTGTCAGTATCTGCATTGATGTTAAACTCACCAATGACAAGAAAAGAAAGGGACTCTCTAATATATAGGTTATAGCCAAGTTTAGCTCCAAGGTTGATTAATAACCTGGAGTGGACAATTGCTGTTGATCTGAGGAAGGGAGTGAATTTTAACTAATATTCTTTCTGCTACAACCAGGTTCCACTTATATGGAATAAGCTAATGTTTTGTCTCTTTTATAGTAGAAGTAATGATTTTATTACGATTTATATGAATGACTCCCCTTTTAGTCTTTTTTTTTTCTCAGAAAACTACAGAGAAGCAGAGACTGCACCAGGTGAGGTCTGAGCCTTACAAATCCAGTCATATTGTGCAGCTGTGTTTGGAAGACATGGAAGGTACAGCAACCTAACCAGATGTTCCTCTATCAGAGGTGGAGGTGGTCTTTGATGACCTAACAACAAACATATTCTGCTGCGGTGTCACTTCCACACCAGCTCTTCTTTTGATGATGCTTCCTGCAGATCATAGACCAGAGGCACTCAGCCAGAGTCACAGCAAAGCCTCTCTGAAAGCAGCTCATCCTGAAACAAACAGGGAGAGTGGGGAAGACTGCAGCAGACGGACCAAGAGAAAGCAATAGAAAAACTTTCTGCTACTTTCTGTTTTTTTCTGCTGCCGTTTGCCCAAGTTGATGAAAAGCAAAATCATGTCTTACCACCATGACCTGATAGAGCATGGGACTGAATGGAAAGATCATTTTGACAAGCAAATGTCATTACTTCTGCCTTAAATGTCAACTTTTAACCTTACTGTTAAGGGCTATTGCCTTAAGATCCCTTTATCAGAAAACTGTATTTAATTAACTCATTCTATACTCCAAAGTTATGCCTGTTGGCATAAGCACTTCAGCTCAAGCATTTCCCAACTAACTTGTGTGACATTGAGGATTTCTTTCATCTTGTACATATAGAAACTGGAGTTCACATCGAGTTTCTTTGAGGTTTTTGCAAAAGAAAGATGCCAGTTTTGATTAAATGTGAATACAACTGTGTTTCTGAAGTCTGAAACTTGTTCCAAACCAAACCAGGATTTTTTACTAACCTTGACATTTTTTAGGACTTGACGGTGTGTATTGACTTTATCTCTGCAATATAGGAGCTTAGAAAAGTAATTCAAAAGTGATATTATACAAGTTCAGAGTGAGAAGATGTTTCAAACAGCTCAATAAATCCAATTGAAAGAGTATCTAGGGGCTTTCAGGTGAACTGGAGGCCACTCGCCGCAACACAGTGCAGTCACTGTGCTGCCCCATTCCATCTAACCTTTACCAAGAGCTCCTGATAGATTCTTAAAACTCCTAAATAATGGTTTTGTCACTCCAAGTGGATGTTTTCCTGCAAGATTGGATATTTTGTTTGAAAACAAATGAGTTGGTGGTGAACACTATACTGATGTGTTCAGTATTTAGTGTCATTTATCAGAAATACATTTTCTTTAACAATACGCACTGTTGAAAATTTTATTATTTTATTATTTACTTTTGTAGCCCAACATTGGGCAGACAGAAACAGACAGAATCAAGGCATGACATATGAAGTGAACCACACAACATTCTGTTTAACAAGGTTATGTTCTAAAGCTTCCTGAAGTATTACATGGAAGCAGTTCCGCTGCTACACACACATGAGAAAGTTGCTCTTGTAGCCTGCTGCAATGCATCATTCTTCCAAGTTAAGTGCAAGTCGTTGGTGTGTCAGTGTTCAATCGATAGACAGCTAAATAATTTAGTGAATCCTGTGACGTTCACCGAGATGCGTCATTCCCTTTATTCCATCAAAATCTGATCGGCAGAGACGCTAAACATGATGGAAGGATGAGCAAAAATATTGATGATGAAATCAACAAAATGAGAGTGCAACAGAGACAGAGCTGTTCAAACAGAGTTCAGCTGAATGCATGAGAGTGACGGAGAGAATGAAGTGGAGTAGCTGCAGAGAGATGATGAGGGACTTTGTCTGCAGTGGTATCAGTAACATATTTGCTTTCCCATGAGCTTGTGTGGGGCTCGGCAATTGTAAGGGAATGAAAGCTCCCAGAAAGATGTGTGTAATGCACACAGAGGCAGTACGGTTTGGCCAAGACTATTAGGGGCATTCATGGTTATCAGGTTCGTGAAGTGAGTGCTAGGAATCTGCTGCAGAATGGTGAGGGGGAGGAATCTAGATATCATGTCCTACTTTAGAATATTATGAGTAGCTAGTTTAACCACCCGCTCCCAGCAAACTGCAGTGTTTCTGTTGTTCTGCTGTTATATAGAGCAGCTTTCCACAGCATTCACCTCACCACCCGAACCACAGGGATCATATTGTTATTTGACTCACTGTGTCTGGGAAGCTGTAATACTTGCGCTGTGATCAGAGAATAACAATGACAGAGAGAGCTGATATATGATGCTTGGGGTGTTCATTATCCCTGAGGTTATTGAGTCCCAAAATAATCTATAGGTCACAGTTTTATTAAGTTTCAAAGTCTTTAGATTGTACCCTGCGTCCAGGTAGCATACGTCTATGCCTCCATCCCATATCAGCTGCACATCAGAGGCTACAGTTTTTCAGCCACCATTCCAACGATAAGCGGATGTTCATCTCCAAGTTATTTGTCTCAAGGTTATATATAGACAATAGATTTTTCAGTTCAGCTGTAAAGCATTGATGTGACGACATATTACCATGAGAGGGAAACCAGACATTATTAGGTTTCCATTTAGCCTTTGTGTTCCTCTTCAATTTGTTGATTTCAATAAAAGGCTAATTTGACTTAGTTAAATAAAAACAGGTCCAGCAAGTAAATGATTATGGACAAAAATCACATCATTCGAAGGAATCATTTAAACAAAGGATTAGGTTTTAAAGTTGAATGCATCTATGTCACAATTGGACAAACACAACATGTTATTGTCAACATATCAATAACATATCAACATACTATTTACATAATGATTTTTAATGAACCATTTCAATGATTCATTAACACCAATGAAATGGTTTTAATGAATCATTTCAGTAAAAACTAATTCTGGTAGCAACACTGAGAACAGTAAGGGGTTGCATTTTATTTTCATTGAAAGACATGCTGTCCCTTTCACAATAACTGAATGATGCTTTTTACACCTTTGATCCCAAATCAGGTTAGTGGGTCAAGGGCTCTATTGTATTTGATTGAAATCAGTTTTCAGTGCAGCATACCAGAAAATGGGAAAACATAAAAGAAAGCATTCAATGATTTGTTGGGTATTTATTTTTGTTGCATGCCTATTATTATGGATTTACAGCTGGAATAAGAATTCTTGAAAACATCATCTTAGCATGAGGGCATCCAGTAGTTAATGGCAAATCCCTGACCTTTTCACTGTCTTTATCGTAGACACGTGTCTACGATAAAGATCTATATGAATACAGATTGACTGCCTGCTGCTGCTTCTCTCATTTCTCCTGCCTCTCTATCCTAAAGCCACTGGTGGGATGCACATCTCACACTGGTTTCCATTATCCCTGTAAATGCCAACGCCAATCTTCTGTTTGGTAGCATTCGAAAAGTGGGAGGGAAACCAGGTGGGAGGTCCGGGGGTTGCAGGGCAGGCGGTGTACAAAAAGAACAATCCCATTATTTAGTGGGGGATGATATAATCTCACACAGATCAAATTATTCATCTGCTTGCAAGCCACATTGAGAAAATTGGACGAGACCTTAAATATCCCTTGTAAAACCTTAAGGACCACAAACAAAAGGAATCGTTCTTCTCCCCGTACGGCTCTTAAATAGACAGACATCTGAGTTTTGTTTGCAGCTTGAAAGACGTGATGTACTTACTTCAATGATGGACCTTCTCAGCTCTAATGACTCCTGTTACATGCTGAATAAATAACTCAAAATAAATAAAAACTACAAGTGAGACTGAGTTGGATTTTTGTGCGAAAGTCAAGGAGTCATTGTTTGAGTTTAGTATGACCCTGAACTGTACAAGGGGCCTTCTGAAGCCGATGCCTCTGTTCAAATTTAGATTAATGGCCTCTGCCTCTGGGGCATCTATGCTGGAGTGTTTGTGTTTGTGGCTGAAATTGCCCGGCAGACCTTCCAAGCTTTGGATTTCTCCTGATGCTGGAGCAGGGTAAACAGCAGCTATTACCAGAGAGGCTAAGATGATATCTTTGTTTTCATTTAGAGCCAATCAGACACTATATAGTATAAAGAATCCTGAATAGAGAGTCTGCCACACAAAGATGGCAGTTGTATGACATTCAATAAGAAAATCTGATGACTACTGATTCTAGACAAATGCACTTGTGGCCCTCTACAGTCATATAGCATTGCAGTTACATACACTTTCTTCAGCCAAGCGTGACCCATCAATAACTTTGTTATTTCATTGGGTTATTTCGTGGTTGATAAGGTTGGCAAATCACACTGATTACTTATACTTCAACAATTTGTTGAGAAGTGTAATGATGATCTTCCTTCATTTCCATGTCTCCTATATGTTGTGACGAGGGCATGGAGTGCTGGGACATTTCCTTGGCTGGTTTATCTTCACCTCTCCATGGAGCGTGTTGAAATTAATCCATGTTTGGGAATTGTTTTGTGTAAGCATTCCGGGTTGGAACATCTGGCCTTGCTTAATCAGATCCAATGGGAGATGGCTGATGTATAAAGGTTTGACTCTGGGATGGGGATTTAGAGTGGAGCTTACACATACTGTGGTGTGCGTGGGCTATGCTCTCTGTTGCTTGAAAGGACGTAAATAAATGTCTCATTTTCTGTACTGCTCTGAGTCTGCATTCAATGTGGTTGATTAGCCTGGCTGTTAAAAATCTGAGTGTTTAACCTGCCATCCCTGTCATTAGCTGCATATGTACGCTGCCAGAATGGAAATCTTGGCAGGCGTTCCAGCACAAGGGACACAGAGCTTAGGAAAGGGCCAATTGTTTAATCTGAGGGACAGTAACAGAAAAGGGAGCTGCTGTGAGTGTGCCAATGGCCAGTGTACAGTGTACTGCACATGTACCAGTGGTCTCAGCAGAGGCCACTACTTCTTCGGGGGTGCTGATATAGGGAGGAGAGAAATAAATCTAGTGATAGATGCTCACAGCAGAGCCTTGGGGCTGAGGATCATAGGACCAGTCGAGTGTGGGTACATGGCCAATTAGTGGTCAGGCCCAGGCAGACCTTGTTCACTCTTCTCTTCTCTTCCCCCTGGTAAATTCAGCCCTGTCCCTCGCTGTATATTGACATCTCAAATTTATCCTCTCACTCCTTTTTTTCCCCAGCAAATCTCAATTAATCTTACTTCTGGCCCTCTTTTCTTTATCTCCCCTGAAAGCTTGTTATTAGGAGCTTGAAATCCTACCCCATGTTGCAGTTATTGCAGTTTTTTCTTTTGGGGGGGGGGGGGGGGGGGGGGGTGGGTCTGTGTAATAAATGGAAAATATGCATATTTAGGTGGCCCACTTCAATTTTGGCAGACACTTAATTCGTCTTCAGACTTGACTCATAGGTCATAGGTCAGTAACCATCTGCAATGGCCTAGCTTAAAATAGCTCTTTCTCCATGGCAATAATGATGGTTGTGCAACAAACCCCTGTGGTGAGGAAGAAACCCTCCTGGTTAGCTCCTATATGATGACGAAGGCAACACTTGAGATCTCTTGTGAGAAACTAAATTGTGGAATTATAATTGCAAAAAAGAGATTGTGGACCTGCCAACAAATATAGTATTTTTAATTCACGTGTTATCAATACTATCAACCATCGTGTTAATTTTCATTGTGTTTTGTGCAACAACTTCCATTAGTGACAATTCTGTGCTTAGATTGGTTCTTCTGAAACATGGTAGAAACGCAGTATTTCCGAATGAAATGTTCTTTTATGTTTTATATATTTTATTTGGTTAACACCTTGGGATGAGAGCAGCAAAGTAAATTGTTTTGGTTAAATGAGTCACTAGTGACTGTCTTGTACAGTTTATCTTTATTGCACATAGTGGCCATGTTTGTTTTTAATTGTATGTCTATTTGTGTAAGTACACTGAACGCAACTACACCAGAGTCAAATTCCTATGTGTACTCATACATGGAAAATAAAGCCCATTTTGACGTTATGTCATTGTTTTTTAAAGAGCAAACAGTGGTTAAGATTCCCAAAATGGTTTTTAAACAGTATAATTACATGGAGTCTTGTAATAGTAAAAGGCCAGCTGTTCATAATATCTCTGTCTCCCTTGGTGTAACAGTGACATTAGGGATGGGAGGTTGTAGTATAAGAAAGGATGTGTGTGGTTAGATGTGTGTCAAGTCTCCTGGAGCTTTAGCCTTGTTGGCACAGTGCCCCTCTGTGCTGCTTGGCTCCTCTCAGTGGGTGATAGTAGGTGATGTAGGCCAGCATGAGTATCCCCACCACCACCACTCTTTCGTTCCTGTGCTCGCTCACCACCGGCCCACAGATAACTGTGTCATTCAGGGGCATGTTCATAAATTATGGTGAACGCCTGCATGGAGCGTAGACAATACCGCCTGCCAGGGAGCTAATCTTTTATGGCTATGAACATGCTGGCCTCTTTAGAGAGCAGGATATGGATGAAAACCCAGAGCCCAGATGGCTACTTATAACCTTGCAGCACGTAGGCTCTCTGTCTATTTTCTTGATTACAAAATCAATTTACCATACATTTTTTATCACTGACTCCTCGATGGCATCATACTCCACTCTAACACGCTGAGTCTACGTTAAATACTGCATTAAATCAGCACCAGGGTTTTTCCGGCAAAGTGAATTGTGAGACCGCTTTCATCAAACTTCGTGACACTTCCTCCTCCCGACAAAACTCTAGAAGAGAGATCACTATAAGCGTCTGATTACTAAAGCTGAATTGAACGGCTTCTCTATGATAGTCGGCGCCACACACACTGACTCTGCTGCTCACTACTCTCTCCCTACCTCTCTGTCTCTATCCCTCACCCGCTGACACACAAACAGTGTGATCACACACATGTAAACTCAGACTGGGTAAATACAACAAATTTGTAAGCATAGACAATGTATAGAGAGTTGTAGGACATGGTGGGGCGAGATCAGTTTGGCTCGATTTGGTTGGATAGAGATATAGCCCCCCCCCCCCCCCCCCTCCCCCATTCCCTGGTTTGACAGCTCAGTACCACCCCGCCTAATTTTCGGTAAGGAAAATCCCTGGACACTGTATTTTCCTAATTTCCTGTCTACATGATAATGGGAGGTGTGTGAGGGATGTCACTTCTGTGACTACAGATGTCTCTGGTGTCTCGGGCAGTTTCCTGCTACTACTATTGATTTGTATTGATCCAGACCCGTCTCCTACAGCTGTATGCTAATTTCATTCGGTTTTTCTGTTGACATTTTCATTGCGTCGTATCTCAGCTCTATTGAGTGAAACTATAAAGCAGTGGTTAATAGAGCCTGACTCATTACGTAGTAGACAGTTGGGGCTTTTGCAAATTACTCTCAATTTGATCAAATGTGCATTGCAGTTTTTCGTTTTGATGAAAGTGGTTGCTTTTAATGGATGCCTTTAGACTGTGCCACTGCAAGATTTCTCTCATTCAATAAATGATGTTGACATCTACTTCTTCAAAGCATTCGTGCTTCCCATAGGTTGTGCCATGTTGACTTTGATTAGGTTTCGTCTAGTGCCACAGACAGGTTGACATTTTTGGTTCAGAGTAATGTCTTAACAGCATTTGATGAAATGTCTTGAAATTTGGTGCATTCATGTTAAAAAATAATCATGAATTGAAACTGAGCAGGGGTAATAACCACTCTATCCCGAATGACTTGAAAGCACCTCGAACAGCTTAACAAGCCACAAGCACTTATTTTAGTTCATCTCTCTGATTCCCCTCAGTTTGTCTTATTGAACAAATTAAGGTTTTAATTTCCCCCTATTGTAAATTGCTTGAGATAAATAAATTAGTATATCTGTATTATAGAGGTGAATGCAAATTCAACCCCACCCAGTTTCAGTCCAGTTCAAATGTTCCATTTTTCATTTATCAGTTTTGCTGTTTTGGCCAATTTAACAAAAAGAGCAAGATCCAATGATGATCAAGTGCCAGCAGCAACTGTTTTGGCATCAGCTCTCACTTTCCTCAGTCAAATATGAGGCTAAAACCCTGGAGTCAGGCCACCAGAACCCCTGATGTTTACACTGCTGGGCACCGTTGCTGCTGATGGAAATAAAGGATCAATTTCTGTCCTGTGCTAGAGATGCCATTGATCATCCAGGGTTTCCCTCACAAACAGCAACTTCATCTGTATTTTTAGCAAAAGGTCGGACGCAGGAAGTCCCTACCTGAATGTATGAGGGGTGGATATGGGATCAGTTTTTCTGCCTGTGTTCAGAAAAACATGAAAGATTTTATTTTTTCTTGTTTGGCTTTCTGTTTTTTTGTTGTGCTTTACATTATTGATCACTGTTTGTCTTTTTCTCGAACTTTCAAGTAAGGTCAAAGTCAAAATAACAATGTGTGGGAGGACGAGACATCTTTTCACATTTTTATCAGTTGCTTTAGCTGTGCTTTATTCTTTGGACAGTGAATAACGGCAAGTGATAGTTTGTTTGTTGAGATCAGAATAAAAAGCTCAATTTGCTTAATTGTAATCATAAAACTTGTTATCAGACTAGATATCGTAACATATTTATTTTCAAGGAGAGAGAGAGAATCCTTTCTGCTACCCTTTGTATCTTCTGTGTCTGATCACAAAACAACATACACTGGTATTGGTTACACAGAAACACAAGTAACTAAATAAAATGTTTGTTAAATTCAGCATTTCATTATGTCTCGATACAGGTTCCCTGTATTGTAACAGCAGACACAGCAAATGCTTTTCATCTCTACTGCTTCTGTTCTGATTGAGTCTTAGGCTGCTCTGACTCTGCATCTGCTAACAGGGGCTTTGTGCTGAAATTCGATGTTTACTTAGACCTTTAATTGCATTCTCATAAATCTAGTGGAAGTGCAATCACTATAGACGGAGAGTGATTTAGCAGTGCATATTTGTCAGGACATCATTATTGCACTTGAAAACACTTGTGTAGCACATGCTCGATGTGGAAAGGCAGTCGTTTCTTTGAAAGCACTTACGAATTGTAAATTTGTCCTTTTGGCCAAAATAAAATATTTAGTTTTCATGGGCTTTTTGCCATCAGCTGGTAATTTCCCCGAAGTGGGACAAATAAAGGATTATCTTATTTTTTGATTGGTTTTCAATTAAAAGCTTTGTTTTAGGCCAACCATGAAAGAAAACTTACTTTTCCCCTACTGATGGATTTTCTGCTGAAAAGGTCTATGAGTTTTCAACATAAACTAGTTTAAAATGATCATTAAGATTAAGATACATTTTATTTATCCCAAACACATGCACAGACTGAATGCTATAATATATTGTAATTCAGTCCTCTGAGTGAAATAAATGTGTTTCCTAATCACAAATCATGCTTCTTTCCCTTGTCTTTGTTACTTACATGACCACTTGTCTTTCTCTTCACAGGTCCATGGGGTCGTTGTATGGGCAGTGAGTGTGGTCCTGGAGGAAGCCAGAGCAGGGCTGTATGGTGCGCCCATTCTGAAGGCTGGACCACTCTTCATACCAACTGTGATCAGACAGAACGGCCAGAAAACCAGCAGAGCTGCTTCAGAGTGTGCGACTGGCACAAAGATTTGTACGACTGGCAGCTAGGCGCCTGGAACCAGTGTGTCCCGGTGTCCATGCGCAGTGCTGGGGTTCAGCGCCCTGCTGGGTGCACCCGGGGAGAGGAGGGCATCCAGACCCGTGAGGTGGGCTGTGTCCAGAAAGTGAATGCTGAGCCTGCAGAGGATGCAATCTGTGAATACTTTGAGCCTAAACCACGACTAGAGCAGGCCTGTCTAATACCCTGTCCTCGGGACTGTGTGGTGTCGGAGTTCAGCCCCTGGACGCTTTGTTCAAAAACCTGTGGAATGGGCTTACAGAACCGGATCCGCTGTATCCTAGCTCCCCCATTGTTTGGCGGGGCAGCTTGCCCAAACCTGACTGAGTTTCAGACATGCCAACCAGGGGTCTGTGAGGGGGAGGAGAGCCTCTACAGTCTCAGGGTGGGAGCTTGGGGACTCTGCTCTGTCCCGCTGCCAAGGCAAGCAAGACAAGCTCCCGGATTACCCAGAGATGACAAACCATCCAGAGAAACCGATAAACTTTCCAAAGACGGAGACAAACAGTCCAGAGGGAGTGAAAAAACATCCAGAAGGGGAGACAAGCAGTCCAGAGAGGGTGTCCTACAGTCTGGTGACGATGAGAAGCAGTCAAAGGGAGGGGAAAAGCAGAGCAAAGAGGGTGACAAACAACACAAAGAAGGAGACAAATGGGCCAAAGAGGGTGATAAAGTGCCAAGAGATGGTGACAAACCATCCAGACCCAACAGAAAACTGAGTCGTGCAAACAGGAAACCTGACAGGCCATCCCGACAGGCCGACAGGCCCAAACGACAGAAGAAGGCTAAAAACAAGGAGAAAAGAGAGAAAATGAGAGAGAAAGTCAGAGAGAGGTTAAGGGAGAGAGGCAAATCAAAGGATCCTGAGACGAGAGAACTCATCAAGAAGAAGAGGAACAAGAACCGTCAGAACCGCCAGGGAGCAAAGTTTTGGGACCTGCAGGTTGGATACCAGACCCGAGAAGTGTCCTGTGTCCACAAGAGTGGGGATGTTGAAGCTCTGAGGTAAGAATGACTGATAAAAGCATCACTATTTTTCAATTTCTTTAGAGACAAATTCAGGTTTTTGTGAGGATATCTTCAAACCATTCATGCACTACATTAAATTCAACTGTTTAATTCATCTTTAATTTGACATCAGCGACATAGTTTGGCCATTCATTTGTCCTAACCTTATAGTCCAGGCAAAGTAACTCATTTTGGAGCCAAAAATCAAATTAATTGTAAAAAAATTTATTTCAGCATAGATCATTTCAATGAAGTTTCCAGAACAACATACTGAAAGTCTTCAGAAATCCTAGTTGAGGAAATATGTGTAATTCTCATCAATGTGTGCCAATAAGGCCAGGCAACAATACGCCCCAATGGGGCTATTTTTGGGGATAGTTTTCAGGCTAGAGACCAGTCTAAAAGCAGCATTGCCATCACCCATTGGCAGTAGTATGATTGGATGAAGATTGCGCCGATGTATTTGTCATACATATGAATGGTGTTTCTTCCTATGCAAATTAGGAAATATTCAATAAGTGTGGAGCTCATGTGCATATTCAAATTTATTTAAAAAGAAACAAAAATATTATACAAAAAAAGTTACTTTGCATGTATACTTTTACGATGTAAAGTTTTATTGTGGTAGGACTAAAGGAAAAAATTAAGCCTTTTTGGGTGTATTTTGGGCATATTCGATTAGTGTATAGCTCATTTGCATATTCAAATTCATTTTCAAAGAAACTTGTAACACAAGAATTGTACTTTTCATTGGTACTTTCATTGTGTAAAGTTTCATTTTGATAGGAGTAAAGGAAAAAATAGCCCTATTGGGATGTATTGTTGCCTGGCCTTATTGGCACACATCTCGGATTGATGAGAATTTTATATTTCCTCAACTAGGAATTCTTAAGACTTTTAGTATGTTGTTCTGGACACCTCATAGAAACGCCATATGCTGATTTTTTTTTTACAATTAGTCGTTCGTAAAACGCTACTTTGCCTGGACTATTAACCATTCCAGGATGTCTTGAATATAAAGGGATTTAAGGCACTGGCCATAGCAATAACCGATGCCCAACTTTGGCTGGGGACATTTATTTTATTTAATCTCTTGATAGTTCTCAACTAGACACTGTTTGAACATTGTGCTACAAGCCCAAACCCCCAAAACTAAATCTTATCCTGTAGTTTACAAATATTAAAGAGAGAAATTATCTTAAAAAAACGTGACACAAAATATAAAAAAAACAGTCATTAAATATTTCAAAACATTATATTCTTTGATTAAACAAATGTGACTTGTTTGTTGTCATTGTCAGAACATTGCACGTTCCGGTTGAATACACTGTCTATGGCGCTCACTGGTGTCAAGTGTCAAGGCTCATAACCCTCAGACATCTGTTGTGTTTTGTTCATGCCTGTAAACCATCAGTTTTATCTCGGCAAAATGAGATCATCCAAAACCTCACACGAGGGTTCAAGTTTAATTAGTGGACTCTCTCTGCTTTTTATAATGCCACAGTGCAGGATAATAAATGCCAAAGGTTGCTGTCAGTCTCAATTAGTGAGTGTTCAACGTTATTTTGCCCATTCCACTTTACCAGTATACATTAAGCTTCTCCCAGTAGTGGCTGCATTAATCAAAGCTTCACTGTAAGGTCCATCCAAAGATGTACAGTCTCTTATCCAGTGAGGTCAATGTCCATGAGGTATCTGAGAGCAATGCTCTTTGTAGAGATGAATGGCCTCATTCTGTCTGTCTGTTCTTGTGCGACTCAAATAGAGGCCACTGAGCAAGGTCCATTACTTCCTGAGAATATCGAGCCTCCTGTGGTATGCCTTTGCTTTTAATGCAAGGGTGAATGTCAGAAATCAAACATCAATTAAACTCCTGCAATGGCTGGAGCCTTCAAATTTGGATACATCAGTTTGGATTTTTTGTGGTGGCTAGAACCTCCCCAAAGTGTCCAGGCTTTTAAATGGTGATGAACTGCAATTCCCAATTGTTTTTTTTTTGTTTAGGAAATAGTTACTTAATAAAAAAAACTAAATTACGATTTCTGTGCATAGGTCAATATTAGAATTCTAAAGTGAAAAGAAGTAATTCAAATTTTGAAAGTACAGTACATAACTGTTATGCTTGAGAAATTATTTGAAAGATGAGTTTTTGATGTGTTCACAGTCTCTTGGCCCTTCCTGAAGTTAGGGTTAACCCCAACCCTCCAGATCCTACAAAATTAGATGTTAATTAAAATGCTTCAGATGTAACTCTCTACAATCTTTGCACACTTTGACTTTTTAACACCTGGAAGATCCTCTTAAGATCCATCAGATTGAATGGAAAGTTTATTTGAACTACCATCTCATCACAGATGTTCTATGTGTCACGGTTTGTGGAAGGAGATGGACCCAGATGCAGAGATGTTTAACAAAAAACGTATTTAATATAAAAGGAACTAAACTAAACTCTAACTAACCAAAAACAAGGAAGCTTACGAGAGGGGTTCAAAGTGAAGATGCTCAGGGGATCAGGACAAGGCAGGACAGGAACACAGAACAGCACCATGGATGACAGAGGGTAGATGAACAAACAATCCAACAAGGACAAACAGAAAGACAGAGGCTTATATACACAGGGAAGGCAGGGGTAATTGGCCACAGGTGCAACACATGAGTTAGACAGACAATCACCAAGACAGGAAGTGAAGACAGAAACAACCCACAAGGAACAGAGAATACAAAATAAAACAGGAAACAGAAACAGAGTGCACACATGAAAACAACTTAAAACACAAATCAGAGATCTAACAGTTTTACAGAAAACACAGAAGACACAAAATCTAAACTGTCAGATCGTTACATTATGAGGTTTAAGTCTGGCCTTTACCTGAGGATAATCCAGTGTTGTCTTGACTGAAAGGTGATCTATATGGCTCAGTCTTGGGCCTTGTACAAGAACCTTTACTCAATGATAGCATACTCTCCCATCTCTGCAGAGACTTCTGAAGCCATGTTAGTATAGTCTTTGGTTTCTTATTCACCGCCCTGACCAAATACCTTCTTGCCTGGTTATTCAGTAAAGTCAGATTGCCAACTCTAACTTCCCCAGGACACTCATAGCTTTTGGGATTGTTCTATACATTTGCCCTGATCAATGCCTAGTCAGTGTTTTCAAATCAATTCCATTCTTGCAGGTGGACTTTAATTGGTAGAAGCACCTCAGAGATGATTAAAGCAAACAAAATGCAACTGACCTCTAAGAGTGCTACAGCAGAGTCTGAATACTAACGTAAAGCAAAATATTGAAAATTTGTATAGGTCTGAATGTTTCCTGAAACCATATTGACCTAATTAAACTGATCAATCATTTCACAACAAACCAACACTGTTACCCTGGAGGTTTTTGTGACTACATTACACTTGGTATCCAGATACACAAATAAGAACAAAAAAGTCTGAACATATTTCTTTCTTTAAGCAATTAATTTTACCCAATGTATGCAGTATTGTCCTTGTTTGGAAGTAAGCCCTCGAAAAAAGTGGAATTTGTTTTGTTTTCCACATAAAGAGAGTCTTCTTTGCCAATCCTTTCTTGAGTCTTCAGGAACAGATTAGGTATAATGTTTGTTCTGCTCATTATGGGATGTAACAACTATTGCTACCTCTATATAATCCACTACAGCAGGATATATGTTTGAGGTTGTCTTTAACTTTGAATTCCACAAAATCTTTCTATTTGCGTTGGCTCAGTTATTCTCGAGATAATGACAGAAAGGGTTTGATTACAGCAGCAGTTAGAGTTCCGAGGTAAAAGCATAGTCAAATCTGCATCTGGATACAAACTGTTACATCTTGTACCGTTGCTCTGGCTTTACCATAGCAGGACGTTACTGAGAATGAACCTCAATGACTGCAGCAGAGTTCTGATTGGAAAAAGACTAAAACAAAACAAAAAAACGAAACAATGAGAATTGGACCTGTTTGTTGCTCACAAATCTTCAGAAGTCCTCCAGAAGTTTAGGAAAACTGGGGAAAAATGTAAATGGTGAGACTTAAAGGGAGGAAAAAGCAGAAAAGAGATGCAGTATGTCTCTATCCCAAAAGACCAAATCAGCTTCTACAAAACACAGTAAGAAAAAAAAAACAGCAATCCACAGCAATCCCATCATCAAACAGGCCTTGGTGATGCGAAGCTGCTGCTGAAAATACAGATAACAAATTGTTTGGTTTTTTTAAAGAACAACTTCAAACCACATTTATCACATTGGCTGAGTCCGAGAAAGAAAAACTGAATAACCTACAGCTGTATTTCACTAGCCTGTGTGTAATCCCTCCACAATAGTTACTGTATGGTTCTTAATGATCTACTGTGAAAATGTAGAGGGATATTTTGTCACAGCTTAACAAATGTATCTGTCTCCTTTCCATGCCTCTGCATCAGCCAGTGGCCAGGGGCATTATGTTTACGTGTCGTTATTTCATTATCTATTGTTACATTAACAGCTTCTTATTTACAATGTCTTAATTATGTCATGTCTGTTTTTTTATTTGTTCTTGATTTTATTTATTCAAAGAAAAAAGATGTAGCAAGACAGCAAAGTTGACATTTTGCAATACCTAAATGGTAATGGTACCGTTTGTTTTTTCCGACACATTCGTTCCAATGGCATTTAAAATAAGTAAAATCACATAATTTAATTAAATAAAATGGGAGAGTCAATTGGGTTTGTGTCTTTAATGCAAAATTACTAAATTGTTGTAGAACCAACGGCCACTGCAGTTCAATCATGACTAAGGGTATCTTTGTTTTCATCTTCTACAGCCTGTGCTCTCAGGAGACATTACCAGTGAACTTCCAGGCATGCGTCATAACCAAAGACTGTGATGTGACGGAATGGTCGGAGTGGTCAGCGTGCTCCAAGGAGTGCCATGATCCCAATGGTCCCAAGGGTGAGCGCACTCGTACCAGAAAAGTGAGCCAGTTCCCAATCGGGGGAGGAGGAGATTGCCCAGAGCTCGAGGAGAAAGAGCCCTGCAGCCCCCAGGGAGACGGAGTACCCCCCTGTATTGTGTAAGTACAGGACAAGGTTAGATATAGAGGAATATAATTAGAGGACAAGTGCTGGTGGTAATATGAATAAAATATAACTGACTTATTGAAACTCACCATAAACTCAGACATGGATAACTGCTGCTGTGTCGGTTGGTAGGCTTAGGTAGTCTGCACAAAATTGTTTTGCACCTCTAAAATATGATTATCATGTCTGCCCTCTATTCATATTAATATTTCTCCTTTGTCAGTTGAATTAAATTAGATAAATTTGACTTTGTGATGCTAGAAATTTAGCCTGAAGGAAATTAGCTACTGTGTGACCAACCTTCCCATTAACTGAAGAGTCTTTAGAGGGCATCCTCAACGATTTTCTACTTGTGTGCATATGAACCATTTATATCACTCCGCTTATAACTGAAAAAGACCTCCAGGTGAAACACTCACTTATCTCATTTAGACTACAATGAGATAACAAGCTGCACCTCCTCATTCTTTGAACACTGCCACTGACTTTGTGACGTGTCCTTGAGAAACCACACAGCCAGTAGACACCTCTTCAAATTTCTCTCAAGTCAGTCCTTGGCATGTCTTTGACGTCATGAACATTGTGAAAGATGGCATGCTACCAATGTGTAGTCTGTTAAAGGCTTGGGTCAAGTCAAGACAATAATTTATAACTCCACAATTGCCTTATTTGACCATCCTATCACAGCCTGTCACAGGTCAACATGAGCTGTGTCTCAATTCAGCAGCCGCATTCTTTGGAGAACACGATCTATGCAGCCAACTTTGGCTGCATCCTCCAATGGCTATGTAGACCGCGTTGGCTCAACCTAAATGAGACGGTGTGGTCCCTATAAAGTCACCAGCTTGTCCCACCCTGGATTACATCCGTCACCAAGCAACAAAGCTATGGACGAAAACTTTCTTTGTTTAATTAAACACGTTGAAAAGATGTTTTCAGCATGTCTTCCCAACAAGTAAAAATTGACTATTGGCCTGTTTGACCTGCTAGCGTAGCTTGGTGCCTGGACTTCAGTACAATGAGTTTCTTTCTTGACGGTAATTGGCTTTTTTTTCTTCAACTCCAGCGATAGATTTGAGTTTTGCATCTACATGTCTCTCAAGTCGCGCCGTTTGCATCATTTACATCGCCTGGCACAAGAGATTGAAATGTGTTCCTATTCTTGTCTTTGTATTGACTCTGATCATTTGTACCACATTTTGTGGGAGCACAGCATTGGGCTTTCTCTCTTCTGTCTTATTTCATGTCATCTTACTTGTCTGAGGATGACATTACCAGCGAGCCTAGCTTTTAAGCAGTAGATGGCAAATTACATTTTTCTCAATTTTATTAGGGACATTGGTAGTTATATTATCAAGTAACCTGAACCATAAACTAATCTGTCTTGATGATACCTACTGTTGGGTAACATGTGCGGTGGCTTGTGTCTGGCTTGGTGCCAGCAGGAATAGACAAATGGAGTGTCAGAGAGGAAGCTGCTGCCATGTCGGGCTTCTGTCTCTCTGGTGTCACATCCTGACACGTCTGCTGATTACGCTTTAAGTTCCTCCTCAGGTCAGGTTCATTAGCTGTGAATAGTGGATGAAAAGATGTGATCATGCCCAGTTGTAAAGTTGTTATATTGAGCTTTGATGATTTGTAATACAATGATGCTTTATGAAGAAAGACAAAGCCCTGATGCTACATATATGTATCCAGGCGATCTGTTGTCACTGAGCATGTTATCATGCACACTGATATACCACAGTTATTCAATATGTAAAAATATTTTGAATTTGACATCTAAATAGCATAGTTTGAATGTCATGGATTTGACCTAACAGAAAATGTTCAAGGCCGGTCTGGAAAAACATCAATTAGCTATAAAAAATAGATAACTTATTAAAACATCATCACAGACTTGGTTAACAGCCAATCAATACATAACACTATACAATAACATATGTTAATGAAAATATTGCTGGGATATTAATTTAAATAGCCATTTTAACAGCATCATAGGGCAATTGTCTTTTTCAGAAGAAGGGCAAATGATAGAATGTTTTTTCTATATAAATGTAGGGGTTTTGAACCTTTTCTGAAACAAATTCTTTGGTTAACTGTGCCTAGTATTAGGATTTAATCTATCCATTAAAATAATAATTTATTAACATGGTTTTTGTAAAAGTCCAAGGCCTCTAAATAAGGATCAATAAATTGTAACATTAAAATATTGAAAGTTGAGTAACCTCCATGACATACTACCGAGTAAGAATATCTGTAAAAATTATTTTGTTGTGTAAACAAACATCAATTCCATTTTGACTCAGGTTTTCTGACCCCTGGAACAGAATCTATAAGTTCTGTTTTTACTTCAACTCTATAACCCATAAAAAACAGGAAATCAATGTCCATCAACTCCTGCGGTCTTTTCTTTGACAGCAGAAAGAGAGGCAGCACTTCTGTCCACAGTGCTGCAGACCTGCTCTGTCTGAGTGACCCCATCTGTGCAACTTAAGCACCAAGATGCAGTGCTTTCCCAGGGGCCTCATTGTCCCGCAGCAGTTCTGATAGACACAGAGAGACCTCGCTCATGAATATGGAGCCTTTCATTGGCAACCTCAAATGAATTCCATTATCAGTTGAGATGGAGGTGGGGTGGTTACAGCATCTGACCTCAGGGTGGAAACTGCAATGGTTTATTGCTGAAGCAGACTGCTGCCATTTCAGTAACCACACACAAACCCCATGTATGAATAGCCGATGCAATTAACATCCTGCTTTCTTCTTAAAAATTGAGTCTTGGAGAGCACTCAATTCAGGATGAATTGCAAATCTCGAGGTGCAGTGTAAACAGAGATCTAAGGTCACCAACACAAAAAGTCTTTCTAACAATGTTTGCTACTGCGATTCACTCAGCCACAACCGATGCTATTCAGTGCAGGCAAAAATCCATCGGCACTTTGAGCTATACACAAAAACTAACAACGATAATAACAAGTTGTTTGTTATAATCGAATAATTTTCAGGAATTCATGACAATTTATTTGTATAATGATTCAATTATTAAAGATAGACATAGATCAACATATTACATTAGTTACATGACAGGTAGGTGGAGTGAAGGGTTTATAAAACAACCATAGGTAGGCCACAAACAAACAAACTTTTTGGAAGAAAATCACAATTTGAATTTATGTCCTGAAGCACCATGCATGTGTTAATCTGTGTACACTCTTCTCATTCGATTTCTTGTTATGAAAATAAACTACATGGCAAATGTCAGTATTTATATAGTGCTTTTCTAGTTTATACCCTTTTTCTAGCAATTTGGGGTTGAGTATCAAGTATTTTTTAAAGCTAGCTAGCAAATGGTGCCAACGTTAGCACCAAGCTTGTGTTGCCTGGCATGCTAACATTGGCAGCTCATGGAGGAGCTAATAAATGCCCTGCTTGATAATCCTTATTTTTTCTAAACTCGGACATAGAGAAATGCTGTAAACTCACTGCTGTTCCTGGTTATGTTTGCTAACAAACTGGTATGTGTCAGATCACCATGAACACATTGTGAGGAAGTGACTGAGCATGTGTAATCTCAATATGGAAAACAAAATACACTGTATAAATATGCCATTGAATTCAGTCTTGTTGGAGCGTTTGACAATGTAGAAAGGTCTATAAATATATATGCATTTGTTACTGAAATTATCAAATTCATAGTGCTCTTGGTGGTAAAACCAGATGCCCATGAGCACTAAAAGGTATACAGATGTTTGAATCCTGCTAAGCAACAATTATGTAAATTGTAACCATTGACTTAGTTACAAATTTAATCGGTGCTTGGCCAGGTCACAGGAAATGAAGCCTAATATCATTTGATCTGACAGCATTAGCTTTACATATGCCTGTGGTCAATATGAATTGTGTTTGGACCACACCAACACGCCAATAGTCAATAGCCTGCATGGCAGTAACTCAACACATAATGATAGATCTCCCACCCCTTCCTCCTTTTTCTTTCTCCTTTCCACAAAGCTAGAACAAGATATATAGACTATATTTACTCTATTCTAGTATGTTAATAGTATGGGTGTAGGAACTATATACAAACTCTTCTTGTTTCCACCTTTGACCTCAGATACAGCTGGAAGACCACAGAGTGGACAGAGTGCCGGGTGGACGTGCTGCTGAGCCAACAGGACCGTCGGCGTGTAAACCTTACAGGGTTGTGTGGAGGCGGGATTCAGACGCGGGAGGTCTACTGTGTCCAAACCAGCACTGACGCAGTACCCAACCTCAGCTCACTCAGGAGCAAAGAAGGTACATTTCCCAGCATGCCTTCCATGTAGTGTCTCTACTACACTCCTCACTATTGTTTTATATACAAACGGGCTTTGGAGCAGGTACATTTATTGAGGGTCATGGAATATATCTTCCAGTGTTAACTAAATAAATCGATTTTTTTTGTTTCAAAACACATGAAAGAAAAAAAGATTAATAGACCAAATGTCTGAAGTCATAGTTCAAATTTACTTCTACGTCTGCACAAGTGTCCACCGGTGTGTTGCTGCATCTGTTTGTGATTTTCCTGGACAGATTCTGTGGAGGCCCTCAAGGTGTGGTGAGCGGTTTGGTGACCTTTCGTTTTTCACAGTTTAGATATGCCAAATTAAGGATAGATATACATCTAAATGACATACTCAACTAATGCTATGGGGCTCACATTTTTCTTTCACTTTTTCAGATAAATTTTTTTTACAAATGGTGTTGCTTTGGCTACAAACTGACGCCATCTGGGTCTATTTTCCTCGGTCACAAGGTCTCTTTGACAACCACAGGCACACATTATTTTCATACAGTTAGCACGTTATTTCGGCCAAGATAATTTGGTATTTGGTTTGAGGGAAAGCTAACAGCGGTTTTGCGGATAAGGACGATATTACATTGAACAAGCACTCCTCCTCCCTCTCCCTCAAACGTTGATTGGTTTGAAATGACGCCACAAAAATCAACACTGATCACCACATCATGATCAATACTTTTCTTAAATGAGTGAAATCTTTTTTCATAGCTGTGCTCAGCTCGTCTCACTTGCTGACACACGCCACAATATCAACACTGATCTATACATAAGGATCGATACTTTCTTAGAGTTAAATATATCTCCAGAACGGCATGCATTCATCAGCCCATCCTGTTCGCTCTCTTCCTCTCTCGCTGACACGCAGACACACACAGAAACAGTGTAATCTGAGACGTCTGTAAACTAGATTGTAAACTTAGTCAAAGTATGGAGCTGGAGGAAATGGTGGCGTGCTCGGATTGGCTCGAATATGTTGGCACAGGGCACAATGTGAATAATAGAGAGAGAGAGGAGATGTAAATTTCTGAGAGAGCCAGTAAAGACTGTAAAACTTTTTTACGGTCCAAACGTAAATGAGAAGACCCCAAAATGATCACTGTAAGCTGACTTAGCAAGCTGTGCATGGCTCTGTGGGTGTCTCCCCCGGACTTGGTGGAGCTGTGGCCGGGCTGTGTGCCCTCTCCCTCGGGCTGTGGAGCTGTGTGTGGTCCCTGCATACTTAGCCAGGTAGAATTCTTTGTTGTTGGAATGGAAATATTGCTTCTTTTTTTTTTCTCAGTGTGCATGGGCTTTTCACTGTATGGGAACTATGTTAGCAGTGGACCTAAAGCAGAAAGACTTTAAGACCGTATATATAAAAATTTGTTTATTTATTGCAAGTCATATCGTCATCGCAAAATTCTGCAACGTTATTGCATATTTTTCTAATATCTTGCAGCCGTAATGTGCATGCAACAGATAAAAAAAAACTAGAGAGTGAAAGAGAAGATAACTGCATTGAATGTCACTGCATGTATGTGCACAATTGCAGCTGAAACTATGAGGTCTGACTTTCTGCGTGGTTGGTAACAACATAGAGGACGATAGTGCGAGCATCGTGCAAATAGTGCTGCACTCAACTGTATAATGTAGGAGCAAATCCCCAAGGTAGTTAGTTGTTAGTATGAAAAGTGTAAAAAAAAAAATTTACGATGAAACTGTGGCAGGTCAAAGGCATTAGCCTTGGTTGAGGAATGTGTACTCAGTACTTCTAGCTGCCTCTGATATTCACAGTGTGATTCCTGTTTTAATAGTTTTGTTTACTGAGAGCACTTGTGTCATTGTCATTGAAAAACAATGGGGGAGGAAAAAACTACATCAAATGTGGGACATTAACTCCTGCGTCTGGCCTTTCATTCATCTTTGCTGTATTTACTCTATCGATGACTTCTCCAACCTTTGCACATTTAAAATGTGGTGCACTGAACTGAAGAAAGCAGCAGTTTCATTTTTGCCAAGACATAGTTGGCAAACTCAATAATCTTAGTAGTATATAAGTATTTGTATTGGACTGTAAATACTGTAAGCAAAGCCAACGATGAAGAGGGACAGGTTCTGATACTAAATTGAAACCTTGCACATCAGGTCAGATTTTGAAGGAAATCATGTGCAGTTCGACTTCTTACAAACACTCGGTATAAATAACACATCACTTCAGTCCGAACTGAACTGGCGCCCCATTTACTACAGTGTTCAGTTAATGATTGTGTTGTGTACTTAAAAATCACTGCATAGTTTGGCTTTACATTTCCAAAAATGTCACCCCTTAATTTGCTCTGAGACCCCTGAGATCGGGGAATCGTGAGAACAGTCTCACGATCCAGGCTTTGTTGATACTGTACTTTATTGATCCCATATTGAGAAATAATTGTTGTTATTACACTTTGCATTTTTATAAATCCCATCACTCATGAGATGGCAATATGAGCTTTTAGGCTTTAGATGTCTTCATACACACACACACACACACACACACACACACACAGAGCCTGTACAGTCCCCGAGTCCTCCCCCAACTTTATCAGCCATGTGTGAAGCAGAGATGAGAATTAAAGTGGTTTCCCTCTAAATATTAAATCTGGGACTAAGCTATATGAAAATGAATGTGAACGTATGTGCATAAGCCACACAGAGATGATAGCAGGTGAAATATGAGCTTTCATGTAAATTTGGTGTCATTACTGAGCGCGCATCGGCTAGAAGTTGCCTGCTTGCATGCCTGTACTCATCCAGCACCGACACAATAAGTCTCAGCCTGTCTGGCTTGGGGAGGCTGAACTGGCGTCTGCTGCTAAAAATTATTCAGATCAGACCACAAGCTTTAATCTTTCAGCATTACGACTGCACACGGCCAGTCCCCTACATATTGTCAGGATGAGATAGGAAATAGCGGCTGCACCCCCCAGCCATGCTGCCCCTGCCTGCATGTTAGCATGTTATTGTTCTGGAGAGTGTTTTTTTGGGCTTGAGGGGGAAGTTAATGAAGGTATTATGACGGTGACTAGATCTGGCTTTCAGGTGTGTGACTAACAAAAGGACAGCAGCAGGTGGAGAAAAACTGAGGAGAAAGAAAATTGGAATGTGTGAAGAGGCTTTAACCAGCATCACACCCCTCCCACTTTTCCCCCTGTCTTTGTTGTGCGATAATGTATAATTTTAGCTACTCCTCAACCTTGATGATGTAAATGAGTCGTTATCCAACCCACATATTAATTTCCTCATTTTCTTGCTGCCCTCTTTTCGTGGTTTCTTTGTTATCTACACCTAATTTCCTCACAGCAGAGGGTGTATTTTGAGGGCAAAGCACTGCCGGTATATTGTTTGAATTCTGTGTGGTTAACATAATGTCAACTGATTGAAGTCAAGTAACTGGTCTGCTAAATATCTTCAAATCCCCTTTTAAAATACTGGTTTAAACATATCATTCACCAGTTGTAAAGTAACCTGGTTGTTCTTATTTACTTAGAACCTGATCATGATGAGTAGTGAATAACGTATTTGATATGCAGCTCCTGTGAATGACATCTGCAAAGGAACGTCGTTATCATTAATTATCAGAGAACATCAGCTTGAGTAGAAAACATGAAACAATAGTGTTTAAAATTGATGTGAGGTCAGGGAGAAGAAGCTAGGACGAGTGTACTTTGATTCAAGCCCACAGAAGGAGGAGTAAATAATTACACAAAAATTAATTCACAACTGAGGCAAGTCCACTCCATGGGGACCGGCTCAGTTTAATTGTTCTTTTTGACTCGGGCTATACCACTGAAGTCAGAAGACTGCTGTGTTTATTGATTTCAGCCCAACGAGCGCAGGTGGATATTCTTCTTCCAAAATAAGCCTCTCGACAAGTGAGAACTTTGACGCTAGATAAAAACATTATTATATTAACTAATCCATGGGGCAAAGTGAGAGAAGTGACAGCCTCATGGCCAGACTAAATACTGCATCTGATTATTCTGGAAAAGACAGAGATTATAGGTTCAACTATAATCATTTTAACTATTTAATAGATCTATACTTTTATTTCAAATTAATTATTATTAATTAAGTGTAACAAGTGTGGACTATAAGGTTCGGTTGGAGCCCTTCGTGTGAATACCAAGACACAGAGACAAAAAGGTGCTTTTAAATATAAATTGTATTATACACATTTAATTCACGCCATGCATGCATTCATTCAGGTATATGTTCAGTTAATTAGAGTCTGTTGGTCCAAAAAAAGGTTATTCCAAGGAGGGGGGAGAAAAAAAAGGTTACGGTTAGTTCTCTCCTACCGCTCGCAGGGCAAGGAGGCTCGTAGGGAAAGGTTGGTTCTGAAAAAGTCCATACAGGGATAGCTCGCCATCAATTGTCGGTATCTTCACTCTTCGCACTTCGCACTGCTCAACCATTAAAGAGGAAGTGCTACTCTCGACCCGGATATTTATAGTGCCGAAAGCGGAAGTAGTAGTTGCACTTCCGGTTCGGAAAATATTTTATTTTTAAATTATTTTAAAGTCATGAGACCTGGGTTACATAAGCACATTATATTTATTTATTTTTGCATTAATGATAACTGTCAAGAGCAGTTGGATGATCAGTGCCTTTGCCTTTGAATGCACCTGAAGTCAACAGAGGAAATTCATCTTAAGCCACTTTCAGCACCAGCACTATGAAGAATCTCTTAATGTGGGGAAGCTCTTATCAAGACCACAGCAACTGTATCACTTTCTAGTTCTTGTATCAGAGCATGCAGTGGGTGATTTCGTTGTGATGAGTGGAGGAAATCTGTAGCCCAATTACTCTGATGTAATTTTATCATTTTGCTTTCAAGGATGATCAGTCTGCGATAGGATAGTCCGGCAGTAATATCTCTGAACACTCATTATTCCCAGAAGCTGCTACCACCCCGTATTTCTGCTTGTTCTTGATTAGATTTATTCACAACATGAAAGATTTACTCAGTCCTGCACTTGTGCAAAGATTACTGCTCAAGCCATCACTATTTATTATGTTACAATCTCAAATGGTTTTTGATTTTCATAAGAAGCTTTGTATTTGCCTCGGCACATATTTTATTGCGAGTTTCACTTTTTCTTTGAGAGACAACAACATTTGAACAGTTACTGTGAGCACAAGTTTAACTTGTATCAGATGTTTACCATAATTTCCTCTACTCGCTATGATCATTATACCGCTTCAGGGAGCAAACAGTGACATGCAGTACAACAGCTGTGCCACTGTGATGTCTCGAATCCTCAGCAGGAAGAAAACTGGGAGTAAGATTATTGATGGCACTTGGCATGTGGTGCTACAGGGCTGTGGCCCTCGGAGGTTCCTAATTTGGTGGCTGGAGGAGTAGCACAGGGAAAACTAGACCATCTGGTAACAGAGTTACCTGAGCAAGGTCAGTCTGTGTGGAGATTTCCATTAATCAGCCTTTGTAATGTTTGTGGAGAGCTGCTCAAATTGCATGAGGTAGGAGGACAACAAAGAGGCTGTTGTCCTCCAAACGATAAGAAGCCACATGATCAGAAGACATGTCCGACTCTTCACTTGGCATTTGGATGCTTCAGCCCCTGTTACTGCAGTGGCATATTTACTACTTACAACATTGTAATTATTTCATGCCAATCAGCATTATTGATGCCTCATGGCTTAACAAAGCAGAATTGCCTGCCCTGCCCAGATATTTGGCCACGTTCAAAACATGTTTTGGACCATTTTGGTCCAAAGTGAGATAGCTCAACCATTAGATAGAAGTCATTATATTAAGTACAGAAATCCATGGTTCCCACAAAATTGACTTTTGTCATTGTTACAAATTGCATTATCTCAAAATACATTAGATGTGTTGCCATGGAATTTGGTGATAAAAATGCATGGTCCTGGCATCGAGCTCCATTATAAAATCAGCTTGGGAAAGCTAGGATAAGCAGCCTGGCAAAGAAGGTAAATGCCCTAAATCCTCAGATGCCCTAAGCCCTCCCAAAGTATTTCCTACTTATCCGGGAATATACCCACCAATACTATTTTGACAAGCCAAAACCGTAGGTCTGTGCATGTGCTGTAGGGTAGTGGATAGGAACTTGTAAACTAGTAAAAATGACTAGAACTAAATGCAAAATACGTTTCTTAAATTGTGTGCAAAGGCAGAATGAAAATCAAAACTAAGATAACCAACATGGTAAACACAACTTCTAATTGTGATGATAACGCAACGGCTCTCTTACAAATTTGGTAACATTCCACACACATTTTTTGGGCATACTGACACCAGCAATTAGATCAAAACACAACTTTTGCACAAAGCTGGCAGCATAGCTTGAGTAATTGTATAAAATGCTAATTAGTGTATAATCCCATAATTAAGAATGTTGGAGATTGAATAAGCAACATGCAAAGATGGACCGGAGAGGCTCTTCTAAAGGGAGTGAATGTAAGGTACTGCTGTAAAAGGTAGAAATTCATATTTTGAAAGAGCAAGGAAAAACTTTTGATCACAACCTAGGTTAATTGTGTTATTCTACTGTTAGTGTTTGCAGGGAATACGGTCCTTCTGTGTTACGCATCTTATTACGATCAAGAGTTATATTTATTGTTAAATGACTTCTGCAGCGGGGGCAAAAGGGGACATCAGGTTGCTCCTATAGGTCATGTACGAGGGCGGTTGGACCAATATGGCCAATTAAGTAGAGGAATTTTTGCATGGTTATAAATGACAAAAACAGTTGAACATGTGGTCTTTGTGGACTTTAACATTCTCTTATTTTTTTCTTTTTACTGTATCCTGATCCAGTTTAATTCCAACATATTGCCATTGATTCTGTCTGTGTGTCCGTAGCATTAAGACCAGTGGACCGCAATCTGTGTCTGGGCATCTCACCGAACACCACCCAGCTCTGCCATATAAGCTGTCCTGTAGAGTGTGAGGTGTCGTCATGGAGTGCCTGGGGACCCTGCACCTACGAGAACTGTCAAGATCAAGCAGCCAAGAAAGGTAAGACCACACTCAAAGAATTACTTTGGATGATAAATATATTGGGTATCTCAGATGTCAGATTTCGGATACAAGCAGAAGTGCGATTTCATACATGCTGCTATTGGCTGTGCATTACAAAGAGACTGCAGACTGAGGGTTGTGACCAAACAGTTCGTTATAGGGAAAAATTGTCAGAAAGCTTCTACTCTATATTATTAGTTATAGGATGTAGAGTTTTTCTTAAAAACTCTCCTCTCATTGGCAACAAATGACAACAAAGCTGCTACTAAAAACTAAACAACTTAACAACTAAAAACAATGAAAAATAGAGTGTGAGCAAAGCATCATCCTCTCCTATTCATATTTGTCGGCTCTTGTGGCTGGTTCTGCTACTCCATCAGTGGGGTGGGCACGAATGCTGCTGCAGCCCTTAATTATCCCAGGAACAGCGGCGTCCTCCATGACTAATGCATGTTGACTCTGCCTTAATGAAGCGCCTCAAATGAAAGGGATGGTTGGAAACTCTTCTCCATGTATCTTAATGATGGATCCGCTCCCACTCCCTCTTGTGCTCACTAAGCCACTTATGCTCTCACTGTCGTCTACTCTGTGTTGTGTGAAGCGAACATGAACACACACACACACACACATCCTGAAGTCTGTGCATCCTGGTTCTCATTATACAGAGAGATATGGACTCAAAATGTGTCCTCCTGGCTTTAAATCTTTTGATCATCCGACGCTGAACATGGGAATCGGTTGGCTGTGATGAGAGTCACTACTGTTTTCAGAGGAAAGCAGATCTTTCCAGGATTTGACCAGCATCCAGTGATTGGTGTTATTAACAGTTGGGGCTGGAGCATCTAATTAGGGTGCCCCTAACCAACGTGGTGAAGACAAGTAGCAAGATTTAAATTGCATTATTTATTTATTTTTCATTAATTAAACTCGAAACTTGTGTGTTTATATGGGATACTTTTATATAAAATATAGTCACACGTCAACAACTTATTTTGTTTCTAAAATGTTATACAATGATACAGCTGGATGTGATGTATTCCTACTACTCTGGATATCACATGTGGTCTATTGACATTACTCAATAATTGACGATCAAAATCATGAGCCTCTGTGGAAAGTTGGATTACTTAAAATGTTTGATGGATGTTTGATGATTGTCCAAAAATGATACAGTTGACAGCTTTACACTGAAGCTGGTCAAGCTACTGTCACCACAGACTGAAAAGATGAGCTGCCTCACAGGTGCAAGCTCTTGAGGGTCCTGGCATGTCACAATGCAGATTAAACCAACAAAGTTGAGTTACATTCGTGGGGTTTGAACTTCTGAAATTGATCTTGGGAGTTCCAACTCCTGTTGGGGGCCTGGTATACAGGATACAAATCCATATGTGCTGTACCATCACCACATAGGAGCAAAACAACCCACATTTACAAAATGACCTTACTTTTTTTCTCCTTGTGTTCTCATCTTCTGTTTCTATATTTCTTCATGCCACTTTACCATGTTCTGCCGTTTTGCGGTTCTATGACTCTCTGTAGTTGTTTACATGTCTTTGTTGTCTGTTTGTTTGTTTATGGAGTCACCTTAATGCTACTTTGTGATTTTATCACATCTCTTTACACTCATTTCCATCTCTTTGAGCTCATATTGTATCTCTTTGTAGAAGTTGTGAATGTCTTTGTGGTGGTAGGATTGACTTTCCGAGACATATTAACAGTCACTTCATGTAGAGGCTTTGGCCTGTGCCCTGTTTGCCTATTTAGTAAACCATTCACCACTGGGGTTCTTGTCTCCCCTATATCATCACAAGTAAGCTAAAGCACATTTGTAAAATGAGCAGAGTAAGAACACATTGGATTTGCATTTGACAGAACTTGGCTAGATATGGACGTATCATAAATCTTTAATGAGTTATCTTGGAAAGTGCCGAATTATCCTGAAAAGGTCACCTAAATCTGTGCGGTGTAACTTAAAACATGTGTAATGTGATAAAGGTGCTATATGTAAGTTATGTACTGCACATATTCAAGAGTTTAATTCATTATATTGTTTTATTCTTTATTTCTTGAGTCTGTCCTCTCTTTCTCTATGGGTTGCTGGTTTGGCCGTCCTAAACTTACAGCTACCAAATGGGGAAAAAAAATTGTCAGTAGGATTACTGGTGGTATCCTCTACTCTACTCTACTCACTACCAAGAGGTTTTTATAAGCCCTCTGGGCAGGGTTCACAATTGGAGAAGTGTTGGGCAGCCACCCAGACCAAGATGGCTGGTTTGCATGCTTTACATGCTATACAGCTATACATCTATACATCTACATATCTATACATTTATACATCGCGGTAAGTGAATAGCTGTTAATGTTGGCTATGTAGCTATGTAACAGTGGCTAGTGATATTCAAGGTTTACAAATCTGGCGTAAAGGTACTGCATAATATCTGGAAGCTTTTGGTCATTAAAATACAGCTGGCAAATGTCTTACCTGACTGTATATGTTAGGTATTGTGACCAATGATAGATTTAATATTTTTGTACAGAAAGAGTCACTCTTCTGTTTTTCTTTTTTGGAAAGAGACATGCAGAAAAGACAAACAACCTTTAATGCTAAATACAAACAGGTGGCTCCTAAGGCCTTTTACATTTAAGGCACCTAAATCCCATGCCATTTTAAACATATTACTGAAGATAAACAGAAAGATGGAACATTATTTTACATCTGAGGTAAGATCAACCAATAACAACGAGTGGCAACACAGATGCAACATTACACATAACTATATTGCTTATGCCTCTTTGCAGGTGGTGCTTTTGGATAGTCTGCACCAGTGTGGACCTAATCAATTTACATGATTAAAAAGGGGAACAGCTGTTGCCTTGCCACAGCCTCTGTCTCAGTGGATTCCATTACTGTAGAGTAGATTATTCTAACCAGGCCAGCATTTTGATGCTGGGCCTGGGGTAGTGTCTCCTCTGACCACTGGCACATCTGCTTGCTCTAATGCAGGGCTCCAACTCCAAGAAATATTAAAAGTTATCCTTGAATAACCTGAAAAAATTATAGTAATCATGGTCTCTGTAGAATGGATACCAGGCCCAAATGTAGCAAAAGAAAATAGCCCCAGTCAGGGAGAGTCATTTAGGTCTCATGAAAGTCTTTGACCTGGTGTTATCATCTCCATAAACATCGAGCAGGCACAACTAAACAGATGAGATGATCTACCACAGCTCATCAGCCTTTTCCAAGTAGCCATTCATTCAGACATGATGGACGGGTGTTGTGGGATATAAGTAAATACTTTCTCAAGCCACTGTAATCCTAGGAGTGGCCTAAATGCTCATGAATGTACAATGTTTGGTTGTTATCAACATCGCACATTGATGATGAATTCAAGGAAATGTCTTAGGTTGCACAGGTTCGTCCTCTGCTCTGTTTGACGGTACTAACCCTCCTGTTGCCAACTGTATTACCAATAGTGTGACCCCCGGGCAACAATTGAGTAGTATTTAGATTCAACTGCTATTATTTACATTGATTTATGTAAAGTGAAAACAATTTCTTAGATGCTAGTTAATAAGCTGACTCTGATGAATTCTAACTTTCGGGAAATCAACCATTGATTCAAAATAGATAGTATAGACAGACCTTTCATGTTTTAATTTAGCTAACTCGTGAAGTTAATGTTCATTAGTCATACTTGAAAGAATGTAAGGGCAACATTTGGGGTGGTGAAATGGTCAAAATTAATAGAATTTGGATGCAGTTAATTATCTAAGATAAAACTAGACTGGAGATTTGAACCTGTACCTTTAAACTTAACCTTCACTATCACATTTCATTGAGAATCATTGAACATCCTTACTGTCCTGCGCTGATGTAATGTAATAGAGAATCACATGTGATTGTTTTCATGTGTGTGTCTTGAGTCAAAATGAAGCATCAAGCTTTGACAGCAACTGCATGTGCTACACTGTTATCTTGCACCCATGCCATTCATAATACACCCTGCTGATAGCAAGTGAGTGAAGCCTGATAGAATTGAATTCCCTGCACCCCAAGACTCATCTTCCTTCATACAAACCCTCCCCCCTCTTAGATGAAACATCTATCAATGGGTCTAGACACATTGCGGTACATGTTCTGCTGAGCTGCCTGATTAAATAAAGGTTTTCGAGGGGAGAAAGACGACAAAAAGAAACAGAAAAGGGGAGATTCTGCTGCCTCCACCTGAGTCCTGCAGGCACACCACGGCTCCTCTGCCTTATCGGGCTGGTGCAGGAGTGTGGATTATGGGCTGAGTGACCTTGCCTGGGCTGAAGTTAACACCCTCCCCCCTTCTCAGGACCTGGGTCATGGAATCCAATGCCCTTGAGCAGAGGGAATGACACACACGAGAACAAACCCCAGCTGATTTAATGGATTCCTGCATGCATTACTCACTTTGGATAAACGCTGAGAGTAGAAGAAAAAAAAGTCATTATGTGAAGTTCTTAGAATTTCTGTCAACTTTAGACTTAATGGACTGTCACGTCAAATACAATATCACAATTATCATCATCAAGGCACACTGTGACCATGGAGTGAAGTTAATCTACTTACTGTTTCATGTCAGACACATTCAGATTGCATCAGGTTTTCGCTCAGCAGATCAGGGAGGGGGTGCTGTGGTTGATTAGTGTGGGTATGTTTGTGTTCATTTACTTCATTAAGTTCCTTTTGTTCTCTGACAGGCTTCAAACTGAGGAAGAGGAAGATTGTCAATGAGCTAATGGTCGGGATGGGGAACTGCCCCCACCTGGTGGAGGCAATACCGTGTGAAGACCCCAGCTGCTACGACTGGCTGGTGATTCAACTGGAGGAGTGTATCCCTGATAATGAGAAGGAATGTGGACCAGGAACCCAGATCCCTCAAGTGCAGTGTATCAACAGTGATGGTGAGTAGACAAATGATACATGACACAAAACACCTATTCAGGTCTTGGAATGGCTTGTGGCTAATCAGCCACCACCTTTTTCGATAGATCTCCACCATTGATCTCTAGCAGTTGGATTAAGGGTGTCCAAAGTTTCACACTTAACTTTTTGAATGTTATGAGTGCACCAGCTGTATAGCTGCCATAGATCTTTTGCAACTCAAAAAGCTGAGTATGTATGGAAGAAAACAAAATGCTCCAATTCAGGGGCTGCATCCTTCAGAGGCTGCATTTTAAGACTGATTGGGTCAAAGTAGCAAAGGATACAATGGGTAGATCGCTCTTGGGCCAGGGGCAGTGGCTATAGCAAGTGCAACAGCTGAAAGATGCAATGGTAAGGCCAGAAGCAGCTGGAGATGTAGGTACGAAATCCTTTGTACATCTGATGGTCTTGTTTCAGCAGTCAACAAGCCATCAATCAATCAAATTGTTTAGCCCGTTTCACAAATAACAGTTTGTCTCATAGGGCTTAACAAAGTGTGACATCCTCTGTCCTTAACCCTCAACAAAGGTAAGGAAAACTGCCCCCAAAATAACCTATTAAGTGGGAAAAACATAGAAACCTTCTAGAGAGCCACATGTGAGTTATCCCTCTCCTAAAAAGCAATATTAACAAGGCCAACAATTTCATAGCCCTCCGAAAGCTAAAGCCCCTAAATTCCAATGCAGTGTACAATGCTAATCTTTCTTAACACTTAGTTGTCATATATATCTCTAAGTTGTAATCGCGTGACATAAGTATGGAACTTACTGTAACATACACATCACCCTTCCTGTTTCTGTGCACATTCAGGACTTAACCCTATCACAATAATCTGTTTATGAAATACATACCTTAGGGTGAAAACTTTCAAGTGTTTTACAGTCAGATGCAAATGTACCAGCACTGATAAAGTGACTCTTTTAAACAGTTAAGCTAAATAGCAGATAGCTGGACGGGATCTGTTACTCTGGGAGGCTGTGTTCAATGTGGTGTGTGAGTTTGCTCAGCTCTGAATGCTGCAAAGTTGCTCGGCCTCCCTTTGAACCATCATACTGTGGGCCCTGTAGCCTTGGCTCATTGCCCATCATTGTAATTGCTGTAGTTGTGGGGAGACATCGCTCTGTTGTTTCTGCTTTTCTAAGCAATTTCATTGTGTTCCTCTGTGTAGCTGTTTTCGTCTGGGTACTTGTGAGAGAATGCGAGGTACAAGGAAAGCAGTGTTGGCACGTTTGTTAATTTTCTCAGCTATTTTGAGAATTAGTTTTTGTCCTGAGATGAAAGACGTGTTAGTTTCAGTCACATTTAGTGAATCTCAATCTTTTTATTTTTGGTAAAGTGTTACTTTCCTCTTAGTCAAAGGAAACATTTTAATAACCTCTGTTTTCCTCAGCCATAATGTTTAGGTCTTTAGTGCAGTTTCCTGTATTTGTCTTTTTCAACAAGGGGAACAATGAAATCAAGAGCTTTTTCTGGAGAAAAGTAGCTCAATATACAATACACCTGACTTAACACATCATATATTCGGGAAAAACGGAAAAAAAAATCGAGTGCTGTAAACTATATAGACCATGTACTTTTGTGACTTCTTTTTTTCACAACTGTAAAAAGTTGTTGGGACAGTAAACAAAACACAGTGAGCTCTTTCTACTCTGCATTGTACATCATGTGCCACTGGGTCCAATTAAAAGTTGAATCTGTTGGACTTTAGTACTAAAGTGAAGCTCCAACTTTCAGAGGTTCTGCTGAGAGCAGTGGAAGCAATAATAATGCATGTTACTGAAAAATACCCTACTACATGATATGTGTCTTCTGGGAAGGTGGGAACAGAAAACAACTGGGATTCTTTGAAAAAAAATTCTGTTTCATTTCTGTTCATTCTCGACAAATTAATTGTAGACAACCTAAATCAAAGGGAAGCTGAATGTCACTCACACATATTCGCTGAGAGAGCCTATGGGGAAGTAAACATTTGTTTTAGAAAACTGCAGGTAGCACATTGTCTTGAGATCTATTTTTTTTCTAATCTTTCTTTCAGTGGTATGATGTAAAATTAAGGTGATGTTGTGACAAGAAATGAATTGAGAGACATATTTATTTTTAGCTATTTGTAGTTTGCTTATTCTTTTTTTGCAATGAAGGTACAACCACAAAATAACAAAACAAAGCCAGTAGACAATGGCCTGATAAGTCAATGGAAAAATGTTTATGGGGGAGGGGATATGGCTAGTGTGGGTATATTCCTGAACCATTACAGAGTCGCTGCTAATGAGGGCTCTGGGGAGTGAAAGAGAGATGGGGCTTGTTCATCAGTTTCCATATTATACTTATCATCGAGGTTCACAGGCTGCAGTGTACTATGCTACCACTGTGGCGCTGATTATTAATCCTCCCCGCAACCAATCGTCTTTACTCTCTTTCCTATGGACATTTCGGACCTAAGATGGATATCTGCTGAGCTCCAGAGATATTGTAGACATTTTTTCTTTTCCAACCCACTGGTTAATACATGAAATTTTAACAATTTTTTTGTTTTACTTTTTCATTACCTTGCAATACTTTTGGCATTTCCTCAAGAGGTTCCACTTCACAAAGTCAAAGCCAAGCTGTTGTTGGCCGTTATTATTTTAAGGTGTGTCATTGAACAGAAGAATGGGGTATACCATGTGGTGATGTTTGACAACAAAAGATTCAGACTGGTTGAAACTTCACCTGTAATGAAAATGAGGAGGGGTGATGGAGAAGGCACAGTGACGCTGAGCGGTCCAACGAGTTTGTGTTTGCTCCTCTAACTCTCTTAGCATCTGTGCTACATGTGAGGGAAACACCCTTGTTTACCAGACGCTGGTACAACCTCCACTGCTGTTCGCTGTGATTAACTCCTCAGCTGACAGAGCTGACAGAAGCCACACAGGGGAGACTGTCTGTGATGTGGAAGGGTTTTATGACTGAACTGCGATGACAATGCATGCATTTTATTTTTGGGTGGAAATGATGACTAAAAAATATAGCATGAACATCTAAGTCAGGTAAAGAAGTAAGTATTTGCCGGCTGTTTTGAGTGAGGGCAAATAAGCTGAAAGGTACTGTTTGTCTGTGCTGACATCCTGACATTCTACTCTGAATTCCTTCAGTCTGTTGCTAGTCACAGTGTGAATAAAGACTGTGAATAAAGATGGACTTCCTGCCACTGTAGACGGGATGGCAAGATATTCCTGATAAAGCAATGCTGCATTGCACTGGTGACATTTTTTAAGCCAGTCTCTTTAGAGGCGATTGTTGATTTTGTTTAAATGTTGCACCAACACAGTTGCTTTTAACTAACTAGCATGAACTAACTAATTCCCCTAACATGCATCATCAAATTTAGCTAACACAATAACACACGTTCACTGATGGCTACCATCTTCTATCCTATTTTTCTGTTTATTGTTTTTTTTTTTGTTACTGCAAACAAGTGGGAGCTGGTAGCTGGACAGAGCGAAACCATTTCTTTGTGGACACATCCTATGTCCTATCTTCATATGGGTTACATTCTTACAGAAGACACATCCAATACAGTATTGCTAATGCTTTTAACTTCCCTCACATATTCATTGATCTTTTGCCTATTCCACTCTATGACTAAGTAGGGAAGTTCTTTGACTCCAAGTATTTCTCAAGGTGACCTCATCTTCCTCGTTCTTTCTTCCTCTCCTTCGATCTTCTGAGAGGCACTCAGCCGAAGAGATGTGCATGGGTTTCCTTTCATGGCACCCTGTTGAATCAGACTTATTGGTAAATTAGATTAGCGCAGCTGCTCCACAAAGTCAGCATGGATTTAGTCTTCCTTTCTTCCCCATTACCTCTGACTGCATGAGAGGCAATCTCCTCCATATGTGGCAGGGTTGAACGGAGGAGATGTCAGCTTCCATTGGGTACATTTCCATCAACACAGTTTCAGACAGAGGTTTGACTTGCCTGATGTGTGTAACATTAAAAAGAAAATTCCTCGCTTTGATCGCTTCAATTGTTTGCTGAGCTCAGGGCCAACTGGTATCACTTGAGCTTCTCAGATGTTTGAGCTTCGCAGAATGATTTTAAACAGCATAAAATAAGGTTGTTTCTCTGAACGACTTCCCCCCTGCTTCTGTACAAGGCCTCTTTTGACATAACTTTGACATTTCCCCGCAAATTATGTTCCTGTTCCTTGCATGTGTCTTAGTTTCTCCTGTCGTACAGCAGCTACTGTAATGGTAGCTCATTGGAAACCCTTACCTTCAGATTAAATTAGACATTTTTACAGTCAGATTTTTGATGATCATGAGACGTGCACTGCAATCATACCCATCGACATACCTGCCACCATTTTTCTTTTCATTTGAAAGGGAAAATATATGACAAAGATTGCCACACTTTTTCACATTCACAGTGTTTTTAATCACCAGGCACTAGAGTCGACTCATGTGGTGCTCCACTAACAAAAGACACCATGGAAGCCATCATCACTTGAATGATTTTCTCCAGTATCTATCACATGAGTGTCTTCTATTACCCCTGTCAGGGCCCCATATGTCCCCCATCACCAACGCTGCCCCTCTCCCCCAACCATGTGGCATCCCTCAGGGTTTTCTCCTGACTGGCTTTTTATTGATCTCTTGTTGTCCCTCTGATGAAAATGGGTCCGGGTTTTCCCTGGGGTCCCTGGCGTGTCATTTGACTTACCAATTGCCATTCTTCCTCTCCTTTACAATGAGATTTTCAGATATGGTCTTTCAGCGACAGGATGGGCTGGGATGGAATGGCACGGAACGGATAGATGGGGGTGGATGGAGAGTGAAGACAGCCTGCAGATCTTGATCAATATTGAACACATCAGCAGCTTAACAGCTCACCCTTCTAAGAGCAAGTCCTTGAGAAGACCTTAAATAGAAACCAGTATGAATACTCACGTGATAGCAATTTGGGACTATTTTTATTGCAGAAAAAAATTATTCTACAACTCTCTGCGTATTTAGTTTTTCTCTGCAAATCAAAAACGTTCACATTCATTGAACACTTAAGGAGTTGACTTATTATGATGTTGTATATTGAAACAGAAAGATAATTGTATTAAGAAGGCTATGAGGTGGGGCAGGAAAAAGGGCAGGAAAGGGATAAACTGTTGGACCAGACATTCAGCATTGTTTTTACATTTGTCCTTGTTGGTATGGGCCTGGAACACTTTAGAACATGGCAGTTTTTAGAGTTGCATGTATATACATATTTAAACATGCATTTACTACTCTAAAAGCTCACTTATTGGACTTGCTGAACTGTCCCAGTGGCATATGCTAAAGTATTAATGTTCAGTTAAGCACTATTATGGATCAAACATGTGAAAATGTTCCCAAGAGGTTGAAATTATATTAGTATTGCAATGATTGAAAACAATTTGCAACACAGATTGGACAAAATGAGGATTGCTTTAAGCTTTTCTATACTCAAACATACAGGTTATGAGCAATTATCTATTTAAAGGTGCTAATAAATAGGATACAAGCATTTATGTATTGTATTATTTCATTATCACAACAAACTCTGCTCACACCTATTTATTTTGAAATTAACACATTTCTCCTCAGTGTAGCTGTAAGTACACTTTTGCTCATGCTCAGCAGTAAAGATCTTCATATTTTGTTTTGGTTTAACCTATCTTTGGTGGGTGCAATAAGGAGCTCTCAGATGATGTTTCTGCTTGTTTTGGTTTTGGCTCAACTGCAAGATTCAACATGTGGTCAGTGTTGAGACATCACTGAAATAAGTCAAATGGGTTAGGGTTAGGGTTAATTTCAAATATCAGTGAGCTAAATACTTTGCATGACAGAAGTTTGTTAACATTTGGTATACATTGTTCTAAAGGAAGAAGCACAAACCAGTCCATCATTAATTTAGCCTTTTTGTGGACGGAATGTGACTCATATTTAGCCTCAATTTGTCTTTTGTTTTATATACATTTTTATTAAAAACTTGTCGTTTATGTTGCATCATGCAGGTAAATATGTGGAAAGACAGCTCTGCCGTGATGCCATCCTGCCCATGCCCGTCGTCTGCGAGGTGCCTTGCCCAAAGGACTGTGTCCTGAGCCCCTGGACCCTCTGGTCTCTCTGCTCCCATACCTGCTCTGGAAAAAACACGGAGGGAAAACAGACCAGAGCTCGCTCAATCCTCGCCTATAACGCTGGAGAAGGTAGGAAGTCTCTGAAGCAGGAGAATAAAGCTGCAGCCGGGATATTGTTTGTTGGGTCCAACAGATGGACCTCACATGGAACTTAAAATTACTTAGAAATCAGTCAGTCAGCATCACTTAATACAAGCTAAGATAATAATGCTAACCCCTTACAGACTATATCCATTATATCAGTGTCGGCCTTCACAAATCAACCATAATTTCACATTGTGCGAGTATTGCAAGTTTCCCTATTCGTGCTGCGTATCCTCCTCACATCTTCTCCTTATTTAAGTAAAATGTCAAAGTTTGTTGTTTTGTGTTCCTCTGCAGCGACTGCAAAGGTTGTGGCGTGGGTTACTGTGATGCAGGGTAAGAAGTGAGTGGAGGGATAAGCCCACAGAACTGTCAAGAGACCGAAGCACAATGTTTTGTATAACAATGTCAAACTGTGTAGTACAAAACCTTCTTGCCTCAAAAAATTCACAAGGAATCTGCATTTAATTCTGTTCAAGGTCCTTCCCTGCTTCCATTGGTGCGACCAATCTTCGGTACATATATTTTTGATGTTCTTAGGTGGCAGCAATAGATGTTTTGCTGATGTTGTGTGTAGACTTCCTGTTTAACATAAGGGAAATAGAAAAGTAGCTACCTTGATGTCATCTGTTCCTGCCAATGAGCTGGCCCAGCAAAATCCCTGTGCTTTTAGAATAGAAGAAAAATAGAATAAATAATAGATTAAATAGAATGAAAAACAGAATAGATAAAAAAAAGTTATTGTACATGAGTAGTAACAGTAGTATTGAGTATTCCTTCGCATTATTTATTTCAAATCCCCAGGTAAGAGGTGGATATTTAAATGGTGCTGGAATTATGCTGAAGCTACTGTTAAAGCCAGCCCCCCCAAGCTGTCAATCACACTGTGAGTGACCCATTCTCACCAAACCTCGTTATGTGGAAAAATTAGAGGCTGCACAGATGGTTTAAGCATCTGGCTTAGCAGCCAATCGTAATTTTATGTTTTACGCCCCTTTTATCATTTTAGCAGCTTATGACGTCTGACTTCTGGAGCACATTGCGTGGTATGCTGTCTTTTACATATTTGCAATAAAATAGCATCCACGCTGGAGCGAGGGAACATGGATCACACACACGATATTGAGTGCTGTGTGCCACGCCTTGTCTAGCTGCTATCTCAGCTTTCAGTAAGCAGATATTTCTTGAGAGTTAGATGACTGGCAAGGGCCAGAGCAGTGAGCCAAACATGTTGATGTGGAATGTGATGAATTAAGTGTCAAGTAACATAGACATCTCCTAGCTGTCAGCTTTACTGAGCTGAGAAAGGTTTGGAAAGAGCCTCAGTGTTCAGTAAGGGTCACAAAGTGGAGTAGAGAGTAGCAGAGTGAATGGCAACTCTTGCCCTTACAAAGGTTTAAAAATATCTCCAATTTGAGGTTGGCTGCCTTAATTAATGCTGCTCTTCAGTCCATCATCATCATAGTAAGAAAAAGGCCAAAGTCACAGTCTGAACTTGTATCAATGGAGACCAGGAATGGTCAGGTTTTTTGTATGCACACCTGTCCTATAATGTGTTTTTTACAAAACCTTTGAAAAAGATCTTAGTTTAAAAGAGTCCATCGCTTGTGATGCCCTGTTACCCATTAGGTAACAGGGCATTTAGTTGCTGAGAAATTAAACTGTGAATCTATCTTTTCATGAAAAAATTATTAATCCAGGATTTAACCACCATTTTGGAAATTAAAATGAGGGTCTATTCTGTAAATTACTGCACTGTCATGGCTCTTTCTGAGACATTGTCATGGCTGAATATTTGGCAGAGAGCTGAGAAAATGGGGCAATTAGCTTAGTTTCAGCTAAAGAACTGGAACTAAGTTAAAACCAGCAGACCTGGAACTGATGATCAACTATTTACACTTCACTAATGAAGCATCTAAATGAATCAGGATTCTCTGAACACCTTCCAGCAAATGGCAGCTGACCTAGTTGCAGATGTAAAATCCTCATTGGATAATTGGTTCAACTGGGTTTCAAATCTATTGGACAATGAATCCAAGGAGTTGCCATGGTCTGTTTACCAGTGTCAATTTAACTCACTTGTTTTAAATTCACAAGTATAAAAGTACAAAAGGACACAAGTCAGAGGAAACATGAGTAATGTGTTTCTTATTTTGTACCAAAGGGCTTTGGTGTGAAAGCACCAAAGCAATAATCCTCTCGGCAGAGTGGTGAGCTCATGATGTCACCACCTCTAGGAGAGGGTGAGATTTGTATTTTATTTCCCAGAACCTAAATGATGATATAGAGCCGAGGTTAGCCTAAGCAGGTTTGAAATACAATATTGATAATGTAACTAGTTAACTACCCAATTCAATAATGTTTATAACATATGTTTAATTGTCTCTAGACATCTCAATGCAGAAAGGTTACATATTGTACAAATATTGTTAGTATTTAAGTAAAATTATATGATCCTTTTTCATCCTTAAAAGTCAATGTCACCATTATGTTTTACATGAGAGGTATCATGTTTTGCCTATTGTGTCCATAGTCTTCAGTGAACCATAAGCTGCATAGTCACATGGACACACTCGCACTAACACAAATATCAGTGTTGTGTGTACAGGTGATGGTATGAGATCATTCAGGTCAAGACAAACATTACAAAGACAAGACAGTGTTGAGTTCATCACTTTGTTAAGCACTCAGCCAATAATATCTGAAGACAGTGCTGAGGTAAAGTCTACTGCTGCAGAACCCTTTCTTGTGACCTGGATACATTTCACCCATTTGAGCTGCTCATTTCTCCAAAACATGTCAGGTTTAATTGGTAGCACTTTAATATTTATCAGTTAACTGTTTAATTAGCCTGTGCAGCAATAATGGTGTGTCCTTCCATGTGTTAATGAGCTCCATACCTGATAGATGACTTCACATGATGATGAAATCCAATGATATCGCTTATAAATTACAGTCTAGGACATAACCTCTGAGCTGTTACACAGAGGTCAGACGTTTCCTCTATTTGAGCTGCTTTCCCATGTCCAATTCAATGCTCCATCTCAGGGTAGAAGATGCCATTCAATGCCTTCTGAGGCGCTAATGGCTGACCTTCTCTTAGGGGGTTGTCTTCTCCCCAAGGTGATGGCGGCTGCTGATGACAAGGTTTCGTGATGAAGTGAGTCACATGGTGTGCAAACCCCACCTGGGTCCACATCCAGGCCCCTGGCTCTGTATAGACACTCTGCCCCCTGGGTCATCTCATCTCTGTCAATCCTTGTGGCTGGCCCAGCCCCCAGAGATTGTCGGCCTTATCTCTCATGATGCTTCAGCCATGTTTGTTGTCATACAAGTCATAGAAAAAGAAAGGCTGATTGTTTATCTATAGCTATGCACAAAGACTCACACTGCAGGTGATAGCCAACACCTTACTGCTTGCCACTTCTCTTACCTTAACTAGAATAATCAAAAGTACATGCAAATGCTGTGTGCACCCTACTCAGACAACTCTTGATAACTCCATACCCCCCTTCCACACACACACAGGCAGATATCACAGCTTGCAAACACTTTTAGTGGCCAGTAAGGATGGTCGCTATTCCTGATTTCAGAATCTTCTCAACTTAAAATTTTTTATATCACTTTTATCGCCATAAATTCTTAAGCTGCTCTCACACACAGCACATTCCACTATCCCAATGACTGCAGGACATTTGTATCCAGAGTCTGCTGGCACTGAGGGGAATTCATTACTCCCTCTGTCTGTATGATGTTTCCTGTGCTACTGGCTTATACACAATGCCAAGGTATATACCGACATCAATGCCTAACAGTTGACAAGTTGGCAATTGCTTGTCTTTTTTTTTTCTCCAAACACATGGTGACAAACTTTGGTGACTGGCCTGTTACCAAAATGACTCAGGCTTATCCTGTAGTCACTGCAGATGGCGTCTTTTGTGATGAGTTGGCCGGTTTGGGGGTCCTTCTGATCCTGTTTGCACAACAAGGCTGTACAGCGGAATGATGAGGCACCACTTCTTTTCGGATCAACCTTCCTCCAGCTCCTCTGCAGTCATTCTGGGTTTGACTTTTCTTTGTTCCCAGAAGACCTGCAATTCCAAGTTCTAATGATTCTACATCTTTTACTGACATTTCAGAGGGTGCAAGTTTTGATCTGGAAGCACGATGATATATTTTTATAGACTTCCCTGCTTTGTAGGCATAAATTATCTTAATTTCCGGTTACTCCGTCAGTGATTAGAGGGGCTTGGTTGTGTTGAATGCACCAGGTTTCAAGATTCAGAGATATTTTCTGTTCTAAAATTGTCATCAGCTTTTGATTCCTGCTAGCCCTGCCCAGGTTCCAGCTAGTCGACCAAGACATAATGAGTTGATTTAGTGTTTTAAAATTGTTCTCATCTTCCAACATGTTTTCCAACTTCCTGTGTCAGTGCTAATTCGATTTTGTCTATGGCACAGCTGCAATACTAACTCTGCTTCACTGTTCCTCAGGTGGAATCCTCTGTCCAAACAACAGTGCTCTGCAGGAGGTGAGGAACTGCAATGACCACCCCTGCACTGTCTACCACTGGCAAACATACCCTTGGGGCCAGTGCATAGAGGACTCCTCCATTCCGGTCACCAACACATCTGTGAGCAGAACACAAGGGGATGACGCCTCATGCTCAGTGGGGATGCAAACTCGCAAGATCATCTGTATCCGGGTCAATGTGGGCCAGGTTCCTCCCAAAAAGTAAGATTCCCCTTAAGTCTTTATACATGGACCTCAGGTATGAATTGGATCTTTGCTTCATTGTAAAGCAGGACACTAGGCTGGTTTCATCTTAAAGTAACAGCCACATATTAATTTGTATGATCAAGAATAATGAACTGTAGATCACAACTGAGAACATTTCAAACTGTTCTGGTGTTGCATTAGTTTTGTTCCTTGGAGAGACACTTGATGCCTAGTGTTGAAGTTGCTTGTTGCAGCTGATTACTTATCACCTCATCCTTCCCTTCCAAACATGGCAGATAACCTGTGGTCACTTTCAGTTGTGATGAAAACTAAAAAGGTGTTTAGTTTGTCCAATTAGTTTGTCCGACTACTATAAAAAACATGGCTGCCTCCTTAGCGGGGACCTGCTCCTGATGTAAATATAAAGTGTTTAAATATAAAAGGCCCATTCTAGGGTAAACAAAAAAACAATTCCTAAAATGTAGATAGTCACACACTAACTAAAACACGATATCTGCCAATAGATCCCTTTCACCTAAATCATAAACTGGACCTTTAAAGACATCTGTCATTTATAAATACAGAAATATAAGGCATTAAAAACTAGTTCAGATATAAAATTGCAAATTATTGTTGATACCTTGTCAAATCACATCAAAAGCTGTTAACAGGGTGAAGAGTGGGGACATATAACACAGCTATCTGTTTACAGCCATTAAACTATTTTAGCAACAGGACAAATGACCACACAAACGGTAACAGGTGAGAATGATGATAGGATACTTGGATTACTGTCTAGGATGTCACACAAGATGGTGTCGGTTCCTGATCATCAGGATTGACTCAGGATTGGTTGTAGACTTAGTTTGCACATGGCACTTTGTACCGTTCATTCTCCTGGTTAGTACGTGGATGTTGGTGTCTGGCAGAGGTGTAAGCTGAGGAGCTGCTGACCAACAATTTTAAGCATATGGGTCTGTTTCCCCCTCCGCAAGGCATCTGCTGGGAAACGGTATTATCCATTTATTTATTCAACAGAACGTCAACATTATTCTGTGGCCCTATGCAGGCAAATCCCACCAGCCCCCCTGCTGTCTATGGAAATTATAATTTTTTATTCATGTCTTACTCCTGAACATACAGTGTCATGCTGAGCAGTGGGCCTGCCGACCAGGGACACACTTTCACATCAGTAGAGAGACGGACACCCACTCTTAACAGTGGCACCAGCTGTGGACATAGAGTGAGGACTGCCAATCCTCACTGTGACTCATGGCATTAGAGCTTTTTAATTAATTAGCATGAGAGAAAAACTGTAACATGTAGGATACACTAGCTGTGTGGATCAAAATTTTGATCGTAAAATATTGTGTTATTTAATTCTTGTCCAGTGTAAGTGAGTGTTTGTGTGTGTGTGTGTGGTATATCTCTGGTTTTCTTGTGAACTTTTAATCGATTACATGGAATTTGGAAATTGTGGCTAAAGTTTGGCTTCTACAATAAGACTGTTGTTAAAAGGTTAATGGTGTTACTGCAGTCAGATGAATCACCAAGGTGATGGATTTTTGTCAACATACCAATTTGGGAAACTGAAAACAAGTCAATGATGTAGTGAGGCATTGAAAAGCTTTAGACCAGTCTACTGCAAATGGGAAACTTTCATACCTGACCGTTTTGGTTTCAGTTGGGATTCTGGTGCAAAAGCCTGTTAAGTTTGGTTCATTCAGCCTGGTGTGAAACTTAAGCATGGACTCATTGGACCAAGAGAAATCACATTCTGCGCCTGTAACTGCCCTATCAGGGCAACCATGTGGCTATGTCTTCCATGAATGAGAGAGGGAACAGCTATGTTGATCACTGTTCCAGGTCAATTGCTTTGGAGAACCATTAATCCACCCGACCTCTACAAGGTGTTGTAGCTTTGTAACAATGTTACACTACCTCCATTATTGTCTTGTGTTTTTATCTGTTATTTCTTTTTTTATTTTCCTTGCCTCACCTTCTTTCTCCCTCTAAAGTTTCAGTCTTTCTTTCTTTTAGACTCTCTTCACCTCATTCTCTGCTTTCCGCCAACCCCCATCCTTTTATTCCCTCATCAAATGGGACTGATAAGTTTCACAATTTAAAAGAGGCAACATTTCATTACGATGGCACTCAATAGAGAGCATTTAGTGGCATCGCCAAGGCCACTTACATTTTATCAAGCTGCACCAATTCTTCAAATGCCTAATTTTATTTCATCAAATTCTATTAATTATTTCCTTTGAAATCAGTCAAAAGGTCCCAAAATACCTAATCTTGCAATGTTAAACAAAGTGATTACATATTCCTGGATCTGCCTCCTTGTCCAGATCTCTTTCAAAAGTATCAGTTACCCATACCCTTCCACCACGTTTCAAGAAAAATGGTTCTATAGTTTCTTTTGTGTAATCCTGCTAACCATCAGATATAAAGACACACAACTATAAAACAAATAACCTCCTTGGCAGAGTGAAAAAGAAACATTGTATTTTGGTATTTCAACCAATGACTCCTGCTTATGTGGTGTTGAGAGGACAGTTTTGGCTTTAACCTTTGATTCACTTCTAATCCAATGAGCTGCAGTACAGAGCTTGAATAAGGAAAAACATACAGTAAATCATCAATGTAACCCTATTGAGAATGGACGTGTGGATTTTCCGCCACTGCTGCAGCACACAAACACACACCACCATGCACACGCACACACACACAAGCACACAGTCACAGTCTCACAAAATGCACCAGTTGTAAAGCCGGGCACACTGGGAGCCTCCTAGCAAACTCCCAGCATGCTTCCTTTGGCTCTGATCCACCACGTCTCTATCAGATTTTCAAGGGTACTCTGTGTGTGTGTGTGTGTGTGTGTGTGTTACTGAGCATGTCAATGATGTACTTTCAGGTGTCCAGAGAGTCTGCGCCCAGACACAGTCAGGCCCTGCTTGCTACCATGCAAGAGAGACTGTGTTGTGAGCCCGTACAGCGAGTGGAGCCCCTGCCCATCAACATGTCGAGCAGGTAGATTCTCTACACACAGCGACACTTCACATGGTGTCACACAAGCTAAATGCTACAGCACCAAGAGGATTCATCAAAGCTTGTCTGTGTTCTTGTATGATGAAGCATACCGAATATGCTCGTGATTATTTCAGCACAAGCAGACAGATAATAAAATCCTCGCGCTCACTGAGACGGAATACCAAATAATCAAATTCTGTTTGAGTTGTGTCATGTATATTAAATTCTAGGGAAAGGCAGTATCTCCAAAAAACAGAATCTTCCTCTAGTAAAAATGTTTATTTTAGGTGTTAAGCCTCATGGGGCTGAGAGAGCCCATTTGTATTCTGTTTTTGCTGCAGACCACAAAGGTAGAATTATTAAAGGGTTGATTCAATTTAGAACCTAATTGTCAAAGAATCAGCAGGAGAGCTCAGAACACTTAGCCTCAGTGTGTGCGTGTGGCTGTCATTCTCTCAGCTTTGTTTTATACACATAGTATATTGGCAAAGTTACTCCCCTGAAGCTGCTGAGCAAATCTTGTCTTCACTCCATTACTTTCTTTCTTACAGTATCAATGCATCTTTCTTTTTGAGCAGAAACTCTGATAGGACATACGACAATCCACAAACAGTACAGTTCCCTCTCTTGTGTTGACGCATCCTCTCGTCTTTAAATACATTCAACGGGGGTTCTCTACCTTCTGTAAATCATCACAGTCCTGACGACAAATCACCAGGACTCTGGCAGTATACGAGCTGTAATCTGATAGGCTTCACATAGACTTCCTGTAAAGTCCATAACCTCTACCACCCATAGAGGTGTATTGGATACCACAGGGTAGATGATGGGCGTAAAATTCAATATTTCACTTGATTGTATTAGCCTTCTCCTTGAAGTGGTCACTTCCTGCAGAGGGTGAGTAGACGGGTGCATTACGGAAAATGTAGACCCACCGCACTTCATCACATATGTTCTACATCAGCACTTTTAATGAGACACACTGAAGACTGCATAAATGACATCTCTTTATTTTATTAAGATCTCGGACAAGAACTAGACTACACCAACAGTTACTTTCATACATTTAGGCTACATCCACACTAATGCATTTAACCCTTCCATACTGTTATTTGACCCGTTTTGACATCTGACACAAAAATACACAAAAAATCTAGAGGTGCTACAAATGTTTGTACATTGAGGCTGTTCCGGGCCAAATTCGACCAGTATCTAGTGAAATGGATTTAGAGCCACCAGCGTCAAATCAAGGAAAATTTTGGTTTTAGGGAATCTTTACACTGTGAACTGTATGTACCATGTCTGTGTGTATTTTTTATGAAACAGACAGTGGAAGAGTAAAACAGCATAGGAGTGATCATGTTGTCATACAGAGGTCAGAGGGTGCCCTGACACAGACACAAGATCTGCACCTGCAAGCACAAGCAATGTCACAAAATAAAAAATAAAAAATTAACTAATTAGAGTCCATTTATTCTGAGCGATTATAAAGGTACGTGAGCTGCTATTTCAGTGACTGAGGTTATGGCAGCAAGTAATACTGTGCAACAGGCCCTTGATCCGATCTTCCAAGACGAGGAAGGAGATAGTGATTTTGAGGAGAATATGTCAGAGCAGGAAGACAACATGGAGGAAAACTCTGATTAAAGTCCCTCTGACGAAGATGACTCTGAGGGAGAGGAGCAGGCAGCGTGGAGACATTTATGTCGAAAAAAAAATGTTGGTCCTCACTTCCACATCAACTTGCAGGCAGGATGGCAACGAAAAAAATATCATTCGAGTGACTCGGTTTTAACGATTATAATGGTTATACATGGTTATATAATAAATCCCAACAGAATATTCGTGCCATTCTAACTTGCAATAAAATGTATTCAAATCATTATGGCTGGTATATTTACATGTCTTAGGTAAAACAGGATATGATATTGTGTGATAGTAGATGTTTTTCTACTATTACCTGTGATACAGACTTGAAAGGCTAGTCTAAAGGGATTTAGTTTTTGCTTGAAATTGAAAATGTACTTGTGCTTGATTTCCTTTATTTAGCTACATTTCAGTGACACTACAATGGTTTTCATGTTGCTTCTCTTAGGTGGTAACAATAAGAAGAAGCAGCTTAGGAAACGTATTATCATCCAGTTACCAGCCAACGGGGGGCAAGACTGTCCGGAGGTGCTGAGCCAGGAGAGAGAGTGCGAGGCTCAATCTGTGTGTCATGGCTACCGGTAATGGGTCCTTTTTTTTTACACGAATATTTATTCTACGTTATTGTAAATTACTGGTGGTTACAGTACGTATGTTAAGACCTACAGATGTGTCCATAATCAGGTACCAAAAGGACTTCAGCTATGATAAAAAACAAAGTAAATATGGTTAGCAGATTTCCAGATAGGACTCAGGTGTCATCTGATAGCTAAAAGCTGAAAGAGTTGGCTTCTCACTGTGTGAAATAGCAGTTATTATTGGATTATAAGCCTCAGAAGATATCAGAAATCGAGACGAAAGTCAGAAAAGTGTGTGGGGAAGGGAGTCTGTATACAGCCATCTTCCAAACAAGTCTAATGAAGCAAAGTGTTGGCTCAATACTCCAAAAATAGGAGCCTTATTAGTGCAATGTTTCCTCCATCCAGTGCTTTCCTGCATAGAGTGTTGTAAACTTTTAGTTGTGTTATCTGTTTGGTCCAGGGATTCTAACTAAGAACTGTTTCAACCTCTTCATACCTCTTCAGGTGGAAAACTCACAAGTGGCGGCGATGCCAGCTAGTTCCATGGTCAGTACGTCAGGACAGTCCTGGAGCTCAGGAGACGTGTGGGCCAGGGCTGCAGATTCGAGGTGAATGTCTCTCTCTCTCTCTCTCTCTCTCTCTCTCTCTCTCTCTCTCTCTCTCTACTCAGATGTCCCAGATGCTCTCATGCACAAATTGCTGTGGAATTAATTTGACATGTTTAACAAATGATCCTCTGACATCATAATGTCTGCAACTTCTGCATATCACTACCTTCTGCACACATTGCTTTTTTGTAAGTGTTTAAAATCCTGAAGTGTTGAGCCAAAGGGTCCTTTTTGGGTAGGGAAATCAATTAGTACAATATTGAAAACGGCACAATCCATCACAGTGACCTCAAAGTAGCAGAAATCTTTGTCAAATTTTCATTACTGTTTTACAGATTCAGTGGCCACACTCAGACTCCTGTTAAACTCTCAGAGACAGAGACCATTATCTGATTTCAATACTGAGCATCCTGCTCCTCCATCTTGGAAGCCTAGTGTTCCATTACCTGTAATTGTATACTCTGAACTGGGGTGAGACAATTCAATATAAACCTCTTACTGTTCACCCACTCATTCGATTAAGCGTGTGGAAGGCCATACTCACTTTGTGGCCTTTGATTTCCCATTGATGGGTGGGTATCTGTGGGTGTCCTCTTTATGTTAAGGATGTAAGATAAGAAGACTGGGGGATGGCCTGAAATTATCACAGTCAATATTGGTCACCAATCTTTCTTACTGGAGATGAGACAGCACATTCTAACCAAGCAGGGCTGGTATTAAAACCAGGTCTGTATGCTGAGAACTTAGAAGGATGAGTCAAGTCCCTCTGAAAATGATTGTGTTGTATTGCGTTATTGAGTTAAAAGATAGGACTAGCCTTGTATTCACTAATCAGTATTTCTTAGTGCTAGCATGAAGAATACAGTATCCCACCAAACAATCTTTTTATCATCATTGACTCTATAACTCAGCAGGAAAGCACCCCATGCTGAGAGTACTATATAGTCTTCCTCCTCATGAACTCCATCACTCCATTTCTCCGTAGCTGTTTCATGTCGGAAGCAGGATGGAGGGCAAGCAGACGTTGAAACTTGTCTTAAGTTGGCCAGCTCCATGCCGCCTCTCATCCAGCACTGCCAGCTGCCCTGCCAGGAAAACTGTCAACTCAGCAGCTGGTCGAAGTTCTCCTCCTGCACTGCCGACTGCGTGGGTGTCAGGGCTCGCAAGAGGATGCTAGTGGGTGAGTGGCAGACTGTAACTTCAAGTGGACTTCCAGATTATATTATCCCAATGGTATTGACCTTTAGAGGGAGATCAGTAGATGTGAAACCAGATTTTTAATTAAAAAGAAATTATTTGAGTAAGCCTCACTGAGAGGTCCTCAGAGCCTTATATCATTAAATTAACAAACTGCGCAAATTCAACAAGTCTCATGTGTATAATACAAGATTAATTTCTTGTTCAATTAATAATCATAATGTTCCAAAAACTATGCTTTTTTAAAGGGAAGAGCAAAAAGCGTGACCAGTGTAAAAACCACCAAATGTATCCCCTGAGCGAGACACAGTACTGCCCGTGTAACAAATACAACGCCCAGCCTGTGGGCAACTGGTCCGACTGTGTCCTTCCTGAGAACGGCCGTATGGAGGGTCAGCTGGGCATGAAGGTCCAAGGTGACATCAAGGAGTGTGGCCAAGGATATCGTTACCAGGCGATGGTGTGTTACGACCAGGACAACCGCATAGTGGAGACCTCACGCTGCAACAGCCATGGTGAGTTCAACATGCTGTTAAATAAATGATTGTGATTGGTCTGAGCAGTTTATGTATCGATGGAAATCTAAGCTTGCATTAGGTGCAATCTCTTTGATTGATCATATTGGACCCACTTCAGAGTCAGTTACCTTTGTGTCAGACCACAAATGTAAATTCAACAATCAATCTAGGCAACTTGGAGCTACATTTGTTGCCGGCTACATTGTGCTGTGAGCTGTATTAACATTCAAAAGTATGTCCCAGAAAAGGGAATTAAGAATCACAGTTCCGTCATACTTTGCATCTTAACCCTGGAAAAACATAGAGCACAAAAGAGCACTATGGGGAATGAGGTTGTCTGTGTTTGTTCTCATTCTGAGTCAAAGTCTTCATCCCAGTAAGGGGCGGCTTGATGTTAACTATCTGTAACTGTAACAAGATACTCAGAGTCGATGCTGCTAGTTGGGTTTCTCTGTGATTTGGGAGTCGCTGATTGGCACTCTGATACTACAGAGTGTTGCGTGAGTAACATCGGAATTGCCTGCTCCTTCCAACTGATATTTTGTCCTCAGGCTACAACTGGAGTTGAGTGATCTTAGGTTTGTTCATAGTTGTGAGGGAAAGGACTGCATGGGTAGACTGGAGTCAGCAGCCGTGACTAATGAAAAATGCTTTCAACCCTAAGGAAGGTTTCTATTAAGGCAGCAAAGCAGGTGGTCACAAGTTTATATTTTAATAAGTAATTCAGACCAATGAGTTCCCAAAAAGCAGCTTATAACAACAGATACGATGTTGTCAGAAATGCTATGATAGATGCTAGTACAGTTTTAATTAACACTTCTCCTTTGCTTTTGAACAAATTCTTACCTGAATTACTTTTCAAACTCTTCCAAGAACTTCTGTAAACTCTTTGTGCTGATCAAGATCTTTTGCCACAGTTAAGCCCATTTACCATAGAATATTATTGTTTTAACATGACATATTAATCAGTTTGTTGGAGTCATGTCAAAATATATTTTTATATTGTGAAAAACAGGTTCAGTCTCTTATGGGGATAATCATTGATCTGTATTGATGCTTTTCTGTTATATGATTGTTTACAGGATATATTGAGGAGGCTTGCATCATCCCATGTCCATCTGACTGCAAACTAAGTGAGTGGTCCAACTGGTCACGCTGCAGCAAGTCCTGCGGCAGTGGTGTCAAAGTCCGCTCCAAGTGGCTCAGAGAAAAGCCCTATAATGGTGGGAGACCCTGTCCTAAACTAGATCACGTCAGTCAGGTAAGAGAGTCTAAGAGAGACATTTTCATTCCTAATCTCCTTGTTCCTTAGTCCACTTCTAGGCCATTCCTCAAATCGTATCCATCCCATGCAACCACTGCTGTTTTAGCACAAATCGTGGAATATTTCATGTTTCAAATGGAATTTAAATTAATGGATTTCTAAAAGCCAATTTTTTATAGACAACTAACTTTGTTATAGACCTGTGTGGGTTCATTAGTGTGGTGTGTCTCTCCCTGTGCTCTGTTTTGGTATTTTAATATTCTTATGTTTCTTTTTTTTTCCATTTAAAATTTTCCTGTGTGTTTGATCCACTGTTTGCTACGTAAATGAAGCTGTATGAATTTATAATGACTGTAATGACCCATGTTCTGTTGTCCCTTTTTCTTCCTTGATGAACGGATTCAATCTACAGGCTCAGGTAACTTATCCATTTTTAATGATATGTATTTTACTTTTTTTTTAAATCGGAAATTGTGTTTTCCTGTATTGTTTTAGTCATGTTCTTATGCGTTAAGTTCAATAACAAAAGTTTTATTTTGATCATAGTTTAATTAATTGTTCAAGGTTTTTTTATTAGTTTCTGAGCTTGAGGGCACATTCAAAATTCACTTTACACAATTCTTGCTGTTAAACTACAGATCAAGCAGATAAACTGTGGTGTTTGTGTGCGTCAGGTGTATGAGGTTGTGCCTTGCCTCAGCGACTGTGGGCAGTATGTCTGGGTGGCAGAGCCCTGGAGTGTGTGGAAGGTGAGCAACGTCGATGTGAAGGACAACTGTGGTGAAGGTGTTCAGACCAGGAAAGTCAGGTAAGACATTCACACAGTCAGCCACTGGACTTTTCTCTGCCTGTACTAAGTACGTGTTAGCCAGTTTACTACATGTCTGTATTCTGTTGTCTTTCGAACTCAAGACTTAGATGACCAGATAGTATGAGCCTTCATGTTCATGTCTGATCGGATGGTCTGAACTTATTTCCTTTTTGCCAATTTGGTCGCAATAGAATTTTAAACATGATTTATAATTTATTTTCTCCTGGTGTTTAGTCAACATTGTTGCAATATCTAAATATTTAGCTAAGGAATGCATTGCCTTTCACTAGGATATATTGTAGGTAGATTGAAATCTGATGTGGGGCCTGTCCATGTTTCTAGGCATTGTACACATAGATTGATTCTACTTTGAACCACTTTGTTTCCAGGTGTATGCTGAACACTATAGACGGACCCTCTGAGCAAGTAGAAGACTATCTGTGTGACCCAGAGGAGATGCCACTGGGGGCCCGCAACAGCCAGCTTCCCTGCCCCGAAGATTGCGTTTTATCAGACTGGGGAACCTGGAGCTCATGTGAACTGGTAAGAATGATTATTATTTCCTCGGCCACTGTGCTTATTCTCTATAGTGCTCTCTGTTTACAGCTATCCTTTTCATATATCACTGTCATTATGTTTCTTTCTTCTTCTTTTTGAGATTATGACTTATATTAGAAAGTTGACATGAAAGGATGGAATGAGTAATTGCATTTGCAGAATATAAACCGTCTTAATTACTCAGGGATTGAGAGTAGAGTGCCATCCAGTTAGACTGCTGCAGCAGAGCTCAGTCTCCTAAAATATCATCACATTGATGTGAATAAAGTGTATTTTTTTATCTCACTGTAAGCAAAATATTGTGATTTAAAAACCATAGCTTCAAGAGTAGTTATGCCAGTGTACAGCAAGGCTTTAGGGACATGAAAAAAATCAAGGCCTTCCACGTAGCTAAGGCCTCATATAAATAAATTGATGAGTGTTTTGGTAACATCAAGACATTTCAACTTGACCGGTGATGCCATCAGAAGCATAAATTAATCTATACTTGCATCAACTGCGCATGACAGCTATCTCACTGAGCTGCTGCAACCCACAGGAATGTGTGTGCATGACAACACCGCAGCAAAAGCAGCACTACTGCTGTAACTCCTGAAATTCTACACTGAGTTTGCATTGGATATACATACAAAATAACAATCTTCCATTACTGATAACAGGCTGAGAAAGTGAAGTTGTTACCAGAAAGCAGACGAGTGATTTAATTTAAACCTTGTTCAGAACAAGAGAGAGAAAGTTAATTACAGCCTAATTTGGGATTTGGCTGTGACTATATGGCTCACATTTAGTCACACTTTCTCTTATAATGGCATTAAGACTATCTTTGTAAAGCCCAGTTTAATCTCTGGTAATGACTAACTAAAATCACTTACATTCCAAACTCTTCTGTGTTTTCTACATTTTACCAACACATGCACTCTTAGGCAATAGAAGTTACCACCATCAGGGTGTGAAACAATGGCCCTTTAAGCTTGGCTAACTGGACAAATCAGCCCTCTGAGACTGTGCTTCAAAGTCGGTGGTAACCCTCCCTCCCTTTTGCTCAGTACCAGCCCTACTGTGCCGCTGTTCCCTATTTCAGAACCTCCACTTAGTAAAAGGGACTCAGTCCAGCAGAGCCCCATGCATGAGGAATATTCACTGAGGAGAAGGTCGACTAAACAGAGGGAGGAGAGAGTATGAACCTGGGAGATCATCTCTCAGAAAGCCGGTGTAGGATAGACGAGAAGGTCATCCCGGCCACTGCCATGCTGAATATTACCACTGATTTGTAATTCAGTGGAATTTTGACTCAAGAACTCCCAATGTCATTGGTTACATTCTAGCTGGATTTAATTTGATTCCATTACTGAATTATTCAATGTCCTCAGTTACTACATGTGCTCATGTTGCTTATTTAAAAGATTTTAAGCACATTTTTATTTCCTTATTCAACGATAGTTTTCTTTTGAAAAGAGGCAGATAGTGTTTTATGTGTGAACAGACAAAATTAATGATTTCCTCTGCTTCTCAGCCGTGTAGTGGGAACAGTACCCGTGAGAGGAGCGCTTACCCACTCCGCCAGCCTGGAGAAGAGAAGGAGTGTCCCCCGACTACAGAGACAGAGCCCTGCAAACTGAACAGCAACTGCTTTCACTACTCTTACAACATCACCGGTGAGACCCAAACAGAAAAGGCAGACTACATGCAGAAATGTTGCATCAGAATTTAAGGGTAACATTGACCTTTTGCTGATGTAACACCACCCCCCTGCAGATTGGAGTACCTGTCAGTTGAGCAACAGCGCAGTGTGTGGAAACGGCATCAAAACCCGCATGTTGGACTGTGTGCGTAGCGACAGCAAATCTGTTGACCTCAAGTTCTGCAAAGAGGTGAGATGTGTGTCATTTCACATTGTCCACAGCTATTCAAATGATTTAGAAAGAAACAGAGGTGATGAAAACTCATGGCATTGTCTTGCAGTTGGGTCTAGAGAGGAAGTGGCAGATGAATGCTTCCTGTGTGGTTGAGTGCCCAGTCAACTGCCAGCTGTCAGACTGGTCTCCATGGTCTGACTGCACTCACACCTGCGGGCTGTCAGGTATGTCTTTAGCTCTGTTTACACAAATATATACAACTGTAATACTTTTCAAACCCTGGTCCCTGGGACCTTGACCTTTGTATAAACATCTGTGAAATCCCTGTTTAAAGTGTTTTCTCTCTGAAGACACATTCTTATAAATCATGACTGCTGTAGGTTATGAAAACTTAGTCCATGTGAGGGGTTTTTAGGTTATGCAGTCCTCTCAATGGAGTCGAATGTGTTCAATTGTAGAATTTAACCCATGCTCTGCCAGTTCTCATTTCTGCGTTCCTAACATTCTGAAGATAGCACCACAAAGGATCGGTAGAAAATGTATTTATCTTGTTGATTTCACTGATACTTTCTTGGAGATACAATATTTTAAATGTTCTAATTGTCTTGCCTTTCTAGTTTCTCAACATTAGATATAGCCACAAGCGCATTAAGATGGGTCTCTCAGTCTTGCGTTGTCAAATTAATTAATTAATACGATTAATTGTGAATCCCTAATAAGGAGATATTTTGTTCATGCGGTTTAATGGGAAGTTTAATTTATTGTTTTATTACATTTCAGTGAAGTTCAAACACTCTTCCCACAGCGTTGGCAGCAGAATGCTTTGAGTGCTGAGAATGATCTCTTACTGCTTTAGGTCAGCGGTGCTCAGCTGTGTGCTAAAGAAAGCTGGCCTCTCTTACGGTAATGGTGGAAACCAGAAACGCTTTATGATGTGAGAAACGATGGTGTTACAGTCTAAAGCTGATGAGCCAGGGATAATAATGTCCTTGCATGTAATTCCATAGGATCAGCTCATTGATTGGATGTCCATTACGAGTGTGTGCTCTGGGGCTTGGGGAGCACTCTGCTCTCCATGAGTCCTTGAAAAGAACAGCAACTAGAGGCAACAAGAGCAAATAGTCGACCTGAAACCAATACAGACTTTAGCTATTGTGGTAACTTTAATCTGTCCCCAGGCAGGCTGGTCTCATCAACATTTTGTAGGAAATGCTACTTAAAGTAATGCACTATAATTCGTATGAGTTCCACCAAATCGTGAGTCAGGAGGCGGGGGACACGTGACCTATGCGCTTCTCTCTCTTCGTGAAAGCAAAAAACATGGTGGACATTCATCTAACCCTAACCCTAATATGAAAAATACATATGAAGTCTGCACCACGGTGATTCAGCAGAGTGACAGCCGCAGACAGAAGCTGTCCCTGAACCTGCTGGTCCCGGAACGGAGGACCCTGTAGTAGGCTGCTCGATTAATCTAAATTTAATCGTGATTACGATTATTTGGTCAAATGATTTCCAAACTGCTATAATCGAGTTGAAACGATTATTTGGCATTTTTTTTCGGTAAAAAAAATGCATGCGCAATTCAGTCGTTCCCCCAAAGCATTCAACACGGCCCAGCTGACTGGCACTCACTCTCAAGCAGCCATGAAGTAAAGGAGGCGAGTTGTGTGTGTGGTGGCAGGCGGTATTTACAAAACAGTGCGAGTGGAAAATGGCAGAGGGAGGGCAGCCCCGTCTGATCGACAAAAAGTTTAGAAAGGTTCTCTTGAATGGGAACACTTCGGATTCGGTCCATTCTCCAGCGCGCAGCCGCCTGGCTGTTCACACCGGACCCGCGTTTCTCCGCTTGATGTTGTATGTAACCCGTTCAATGTAGGGGTTCGGGGGTGAATGATGATGGTCCTCATAGCCATCCCCCACCCCTCTCTTTCTCTCTCTGTCTGTGTGCTTGTAGTGGGGGGGCAGATGGGGACATTTGCATTTACCGGAACCGGAAGTGACTGGTACTTCCGGTCCAGTCATTTAAAGAATAAAGCATAGACCTCAGAATAAGGGCACATATAAATAATCGTTTGAATAATCGTGATCTCGATATTGTCCAAAATAATCGTGATTATGATTTTTTCCATAATCGAGCAGCCCTACCCTGTAGCGCCTCCCAGAGGGGAGGAGGGCAAACAGTCTGAGGCTGGGTTGTGAGAAATTGGGTTGATAATGAACAAAGGTGTCTCTAACTTGGTCCAAAGTGAAACACATGATTCTGTATAAAGCAAACACACATATTTTGACCATATCTGGCCATTAAATACCACTAAAGCAGATTTGACAGATTTTATCCAGCTTGGACCTCGAAGGGGTCTGAGAAAGTAAACCCAGAGAGCCTGGGTTTTGAGCAGGATGAAATGTAAACTTTGTACGAGAACAAAAGTAAAGACTTCATCGTAAAGGTCTTGACCTCGGGAGTAATATATGTCAGTAGGATAATTGTGGATGGCTCCTGCTCCTCAGAGATGACCTTTGAACCTTGCACCTGAATCAGTTTTGATGGCTTACAGGATAGAAACTAAATATGCAACACACATGGTATGAACTGTCTTGGAAAGGTCTTGAACTCCACTACCATAGCCCAATGCAAAACTATGGGGGGCGCCACTGAGTAGGGACAAAACCTTGAAAAAACTTGATTTTACCGTTAAAGTAACATAAAGAAGCATACAAGGTTCCCGGTCGCAATCTCACATAATAGTGGAAACACATTAGAACTACAAACGATAAGGACAAAACACACACACACATACGGGAACGCCATTCAATTTGTAGTTCTCTGTATGGTTCTTCCGGGTTTAGAATAGGGTTGTGAAAATAGGGTTTAGAAAAGATAATAGCGGTTTGTTTTTTTAACCATGAATGAAGATATTGAAACTGAAACACACATATCTCGACATAGATGTCATCAAAACAAATTTTTATGAAGAAACATTGCTAAACTATAGCGTTTTCCACCAAGAATACAGCAATCTCTGGCATCTTGCTTTATCAAAGCGCTGCGGAGGTCTGCGAGGCGTATTTCGTAGGATTCTCTACGAAAATTTTGCGCAACATTTTCGTAGGATTCTTTACGAAAATGTGGACATAACTTTTAGTATGATATCTTACGAACCGTTTCATGAGACCATGTTGCCCGAGGCGACAAGGATTTTCTTCCTTCCTGTGTTTGTATTTTATCTCCAGGCTGACTCTGAGGACATATTTCCCAGGAGGAGCTCATTTCTGTTCTAGAGCCAGGAATAGCAATGAGCTGGATTAGTTATCTCAAGGTAGTGCACATACCTGGAAGCAGCGAGGTGTTGTTATCAATCAGGCAGTGTGAAAACTCAGCTATTTTCCTGCACATGTCAACCTGTGTGCATAGATAATCATGGCATTGTGTGTTCTCCAGCCAAACCTCGACAGAAACAGCTGGCATGGGCTTTCCTTTACCCAGCAGCCATCCCCACCACCCACAGCTCAACAGCAAATTCTGCCATAGCTGCCAGCGGGGAGAAAAGTTAAGCATGAAAATGGAGGGCGATGAAAGGTTTCTGTTGGATATAGGGTGCCACCACCTTCTGCAAAGCAACCAATAGTAAAAGCCGGCATGATGTCGGAGATGGTGAGGTTTATTTAGAAAACAGATTCTGTGAAGGATTCTACCTTGTTATTTTCTTAAGCTCTCAATCAAGGTCATATGTGATGTGAAATATTCTTCCCCTCCTCGTGGTTTTCTTTAAGGGCACATTTCTGTTATGGATTAGTCACATTTATCATTTCTAGACAAAGAGAGTCCCAAAAAAGGTGATCAAAAATTCATAACCAAACCTCAAATTACCAGGAAAATTAGTTCACGGAACCAAACTAGACCTGTCTATTATTTGAAAACTTGGATCCAGACTCAGGCAGAACTACTGGACCAGAGCCTGAAATGGACCTTTCTGAAATGTCAATCTGACTTCGCTGGGAGACACAGACCCAATCTGCACTGACTTCACAGTTTATATCAAACTAGCATCAGATTACAGGCTGTCAAAACAAGCTTTTTCATCTGTGCCTGGCTGGTATAGATATAATCCAACCTCCATGTGAAAAGAGTTGATAAAATATATATCTGTCGCAAGCTTTGACCTTTATTTTCATTTTCTCTTTTCAACTTGGTGAAAAAGATATCCATCCTTGTCATGCACAACTCTGTGCCTGTCTGTTGTCAAACACCTCGTTTCGGCTTTATTTTAAAACCTTTTTTCTCAATCCAAACTCTTTTAATGTACCAATGTTGCAAGCTATAAATGATATACACCCACAGCACTAGTTCCAGCATGATTAGCTGTCGGCTCACATCCAGTTAGTCACTGATCCGCACAGGTATTACACATCATGTTAAACAGGGACCCACAAGAATAGAACAGGAGCTGACCCAGATTCAACCATATTTTTTTTTAAATGCATTACATATGAATCACCAAGGTGGTGTTATCTTATATTTGTGAATTGAACCAGTGCCTCTGAGTGCATTGTGACTGACAGGGAAACTCATAGAGGTGAGGCACACCAGTGCATGACAGTGGTGCCAAACCAGCGCTTTCATCCTATTGGTTGAAAGCTAGCTGTAGTAACTAAATGGGTGAATTTGAAAGCGATGTGTGAGAACGTTAGAGCAGTCTATCAGTCACAGCATAAGAGAGCAGAAAAGATACTGGGTCTCGGTGAGTTGCAGCATTCATCAACTGACAAACAGTCTGAACTGCTAACTTCTAATTCTCTGCTCCAGCCGTTATTGTTGCTGCAACAACCCTAACTCTCTCTCATTGCCACTTGTTTGTTAGGCACACAACTCCACTCTCTGCACAACCTGTGTAACACAATTCTCTCTAAAATGGCCCAAACATCCTGCAGATCTTACGAAAAGATGGTACATTAGTGTCTTTTGCTAATTTACCTGCTGTTGCCTCTTAATACTGAGAAAGCAAAGAATGTTGACGCAGTTTTAGTTTCTACACTGCCCATGGTTGTTATAATATGTGCAAGATATCTTATCTTAGAACATTGCAAAGAGAGTCAACGGTCTTCATTGGATAGAAGACACATTCTGAATCTGAATTAATGCTAAAATGCGTAACAAAATGTCCGTTAAGAAAGGTCCAGAGTTCTATGATTTCATTTTTGGTCACTTGTGATGCATAACTGCTGAATGCATTATTTGTTTTAGGTTTGAGCATTCAGCAAGATCCACATGCCAACCCTCCCAGGCAAATGCTGATTCAGACTTTTCTCACATGTCTCCTCTGAGGTTCTTTGTAAAAAATGCAGAGTGAATTCGGTAAAGGGATCATGCCTGCTTTATTCTGAATCATATCCCCAACCTAAGGAAGTCACTGGTTTCATTTTGACAGGAAAGAAATATGAATATTTAGAGACTACAGGAAACTATTCAGAGGATTCAGAGTTTATTCTCTGACACATGAACTTCAGGTCGTGAAGTAACTGGAGAATACAGCCCAGATGCTGCATAGAGATGCTTCAAAGTCAAGAAATACCACATTGCAAGTCACAATGAATAACATTTACCATTTTCAAGACATTCAGGTTGTCTATGATTTCTTCGTGAATGAGATGGTATTCTTATAACACCACTGTCAATGAAATCCCACACTTTCTGCGGAGATGCTTCACATTAAAAGCCTTTCAAAATTTCCCCCATTTATCGTTTTTCTTTTAAAATTCATTCAGTTAATTAAACTATGATTGCTTGTCATGTGGCTACAAGATGGTTCAGAATCAAAACATGTTGAAGCTAGTTATCCCCTTCGACCTCTACCCATTCTATACCAAGTAATTTAAATTATTGGTGTTGCATGTCATTTTTACACATATACGACATGACAGTTGAAATTCATGCACAGATGAAACTAATGATGTGGACAGTAGCATTACATTCTATTTATTATGTGCATCACCAGAGAATTTCCATCTTTTCTTTTTTTTACACTTTAATTAGTGGTCGGCTTTATACCTTCATGTGGACTAACATTTGATTCACAGCCTTAATTGAAGAGGGAAAATTAAGGAAATCAGAGAAACTGAGAACTCAGGGAATAATATCCAAACTCAAGCAGTAAGTAAGTCATCAGTTCCACAACACTGCATAACATACTTCAGTCTCTGACATGAAGTGAGATAGATTTTAAATCAAATCAATCAGACTCCATTCTGCTCTGAGCACCCTGTTTTCCTCATCTTTACAAATCTTGGACGTATGGAGACCCCACATTTCACATCTCGAGTCAACTCCGAAAATACAATGTTTGTCTTTGTTTCTGGCACTCTGCAGGCAAGCTGCGGAGAAGACGGACAGTGGTCCAGGCTCCTCAGGGTGACGGGAGACAGTGTCCATCCCAGATGGCGCAGTGGAAGCCTTGTCTAGTGAAGCCCTGCTACAGCTGGAGATATAGCACCTGGTCTGAGTGCAAGTCTGAGGTCAGTGGGATAACATCCGTCTGTGTTCAAAATGTCTTAACACAGCATGAACACCATTTTACTCTGGAGTGTATCCTCACACGATTACCTCTTAGAGTTGATCTAAAAGTGTGTGTTTGACCCATACGCGTCTGTTCTTCCCCTCTCATCAGGGAGCAAGGTGTGGAGAAGGCCTGCGCTTTAGGAACGTGTCATGCTTTGTGTCGGAGAGTTCAGGTGAGCAGGACATCAGCCTGGTGGATGATGAGCTGTGCGGCGATCTGGAGCCCTCGGTGGACGGAGACACACACATTGTTCTGCAGGAACCCTGTACTGTTCCATGTCCAGGTGGGTCTTCCACATACTGTAACACATTCATTTGACATTTACCTGTGCGAGGTAGAGCTGAAAAAAATATGCTGATTCACTGATAGGTTGATTTAAAGAAGATTTATAACTGGGTTAGGGTTAAGGTTAGACTAATTTAGAAAAATATTTGTGACCATGTAAAGCAATTAAAAATATGTTTTCTGAGTTTGTCACATCGCAGAGCAATGTCTTATCAACTACTCAGGCAAATATAATTTCTTCCAAATATCACGGCCCAAGAAGATTATGGGACAAGACATGTTGGTGAATAAAACAACTCCAAGTCCCAAAGTTATCTGTGAAATTTTTCAGGCACTTAGATTGTGTCCATTGATAGTTCCAGTAAAGTAAATCAATATGAGATGATCACATCTTCAGCGTTGTTTATTATTATTATGCATGTTTCTGACAAGCCCCTCAAAAAAGCAGGGTGGTTTGGGAACATACTGAATGGGGAAAAACGTGTGTTCTCAGTTTGACTCCCAGTCAGCCTGACCGTTTATTGCTCTGCCTTGACAGCGTATAAATGCCAAAGAAATATACTTAAGAAAAAGTAAATTTGTTGTGGCAAACAATTCATGGTGGATTTGTGCGGTGTGTGCCCAGTGTAACCACTTGACACTGTCAACTGGGTACAACAAAAAATGTGGCCCTTCTCAGCATGATGACTCTTAAGTACTAGCAATTGTGCTCAGCGCACCTTTTCACAATGACAAGAAAGACCCCCGAAGCACTTACTGTTAAATGATTTAAATGATTTTGATTGTAAGAGCTTCAAGAGCTCCAGAGTGTGGCACACAATGCGGAGCTGATGTTAACAGGCGGGAGGCCAAGGATGATGTGGGAAGCGTTTTACAAAGCTGATAATGGATGTGTCGTGGCAGCCGGGTTTTATTGTACCTCAGTGAAGGCCTCTCAGCTGCCGCTAAGTTGCAGCAGCTGCAGTGTGTGTACAAGTGTGTTTGTACATGTGTATATCTGCTCTACACAGACTACTCCAGCTTGGATTATGTGTAGGCGTAATCAGGCCAGAATGAAGCTAATTGGCTTAGTGGGGACGAGTGGAGAACAAGGTCAAAAAGGACTCGGAGGATCCAGAGCGTTTCCTGTCCTCTCTTACTGATTAACTGAAAACAAGCAGTTACACTGATGGAAACGTATCTTAAAGGGATAGTTCATCCAAAAAAGTCTCAGGGGTAAACTTTGTTAGAGCAGAGTCCAATTAGATTGAAGTAAATGGTGAGTCCTTCTTCAGACATAATAAAACAATAGAAAAATCCCAACATGCCTCCATACTGCTCCTGTGGTGACATTACGTGTCCGGAAGCCCCAACATTCATATTCAACTCGAGACGGCTTAAAACTTAGTGTAAATGACCTTGTTTCAAGTTGAATATGAAGTCGGACACTTTGATGACACTCCACGAGCAGTATGGTGTCATCGAAGTGACACCATCGCCATAGGAGTGAGAAGATAATGAGTGAATTCTAATTTCTGGGTGAACTATCCCTTTAATAGAGGTGAGACAGATGTGACACAAATGTGATTCTGCACATCTCTTCTTAATTACTTGATCTTTTTTTTTCTGATAGGTTATGATTCATTCAATGTGTAGAGATGTGCTTGTGTCAGCCATGTCAAAGAAAGAGAGCAGTGTAACCTATTTAACTGAGAATCCTCTCTTTGCTGAGAGCATCATGCTTCTGAGCAGTAATAAAGGAAAGAAAATATTTGAGAGGAAGTTTGATTTTCATTTCGATGGGTGGTACTGACCTCTGTCAAGACACACAGCCTCCCACTGCCACTGAGCTACGTTGACATTTGATGGGATGTGCTGAATGAAATATTTCATATCCTTTCATGATAGTTTGCAAATATCAGGTGAGAGCCTGTGTTATTCTGTTTTCACTGTCTGCCGTTTTCAAATGTTCAGTTTGTAATGATGCTGCCAATCAATCAATCGATCTCAACGAGCTTCTTGACCCTGATTGGCTGAAAGCTTCTTTATTCAAATTGTCATATTTGATTGAATTTCCTGCTGAGAGGTTTTTATTTTGTAACATCTATTAGTTGTATGTATGAAGTGAACATATCCACCTCACTATGTCTTTTAGTCAGCTGTTGCCCATGAAAACCCATCATCACTTTAGGCATCAAGGTTTTAGCAGTAAAAGCCTAAAACTTGGAGGGGTTTTAAGATGAAGTTGTATATATAGTATATGGTAATGATCAATTAATGATTTTCAAGAAATTAAAGATTTATTTCTTAAGGTTCTTAAATAAAAATATATTAATCAATGCTCAGATAGGATGATTGAATTTGCTGAACACACATTGCCATTTGCTGAACTGTTGCCTCAACTGGAGCTGCATGTGATGCGTAACAATTAAATTGGTTCCGTGGTAAAGGTCTTTGCCCACCAGGTCTGTAGTTTTTGACTAAAGTTGTGGCTATCTGTGTGTGTGTGTGTGTGTGTGTGTGTGTGTGTGTGTGTGCGTGTGCGTGTGTGTTTGTTTGTAGGAGAGTGCTACCTGAAGGACTGGACCGTTTGGAGTCCGTGCCAGCTCAGCTGCGTAAGTGGCGATGACCTGGGCTTCGGATCTGTCCAGGTCCGCTCCAGAGCCGTGGTGGCCCAGGATCCAGAGAACCTGCTGCAGTGTCCAGAGCAGGAGATGGAGGCACGGCCATGTACAGGTCAGTCAGAGAAGGCAGAGAGCTAACCGTTGTAGACTGATGTTTGAATTAAGTTTGATTGTACATTACATACACTGGCAGCTGTGCCTGTTTCTTTAAATATAATGCAATTGAGAATAGATTTTGCATTGTTACCCACACTGCTTGTTCTTCCTTCAGACGGCCAGTGTTTTGAATACAAGTGGGTGACTGCACCATGGAGAGGCGCATCTCGCCAAGTCTGGTGTCAGCGCTCAGATGGACTTAATGTTACAGGTAAGCATTATGAATAACGCATATATATATTTCCTTCCAATTATGTCTGGTACGGTACAATACATCACTAGCTGTCTTAAAACCTATTGCACCATTGTTTCAAAAGACCATACTCTTGACCAATGGCATGTAGGCTTGTAAACCATGTTCGCCATATTCTGACATAAGACAATGACACACAATGACTTGGTGGACACAGTTACTAATCTCTGAGCTTTCAACTACTCTAAAAAAATTATTTCACAGTGGATTGACGGTAAAATGTGCACAAAGTCCAACACTACTCTGCTGTGAATGCATTTTGGTGTGGCTTCAAGTTTTTGACAAAAATTGTGGCTGTTTCATTTTAGCATTGTATCACTTCAATATGTCTTAATATTCATCACATGAAAAATGTTACCATTATTTTCTCAATAAGCTCAATTCAAGATGAATAATAATGCACCTGCATTGAACAGGCATAGCAGATTGGCAAATTGAGTTTGCTCACTTATCAGAGAGACAGAGCAGCTCAGCTATTATCTCTACTGGTCTGGAGCTTGAGTCAGATATAATGGATGTAAATGTGACCTAAATGAGCTTCAAACTCTCACTTCAGCTCTGACACACAAGGTCTGCGTGACAAGGTGATACTGTGGATAAGCTTACTTAAAACTGTCTCATCCAGCATGACAGAATCCCAGATAGTACTTTGAGCATTTCTTGACAGCGACTTCTAGGAAGCTGTAAGCAGATGAGGTTTTTAATCTGCAGCAGTGTTACATTTAGAGCTTCAGTTTAATCTCATCGTACATCACATGTCAGCGTTAACCACTGCACCTAAATAATTGTGGGTTTATAATATTCAGCTCTGTGTCTGAGTGAACGAGAAATGTCAGTGTACCCTGTACTCCATATGGTGTGCCTATCTGTGGCATTCCACATTTCCCCCATTCTTGTGAATGTTGCCTGGCAAGCAGTGGTGTTCCCCTCATGAATATTCCTACTGAGCTCGCTCCCTGAGCATTCTGCCTGATAAATATTCAAAAGGCCCTGATAGATTACTGTGGTCTCACAGACATGTGTTTTCTCTGAGTGTCTGCTGGTTGAATTATTGTCAGTTGTACCGCCTATCTGCGTTATCCAGCTTATTTTATTCTCAGTGGGAGTGCACGCTCCTTACCCTGTATCGTTATTCACTCAGTAAAACCTTGGATGAAACCTATTTAAAAGTGACTGAATGACAACTTCTGCCCTGGTTCTTCCAAAAATTCTGAATACATAGTCAGGAGTGGAATGAGATTAATAAAAAAATGTTGATTCCCTGAAACTGAATTGTATCTTCCCTTCTGCCATTCCACTGATTTACTCAAGAGTGGTTGGAATTAAAGAGTTCCCCTTGGCCCCAAAGCACTACATTGCATAGCAATAATTAGATAAAATAATTCTACCAACTCTAGTAATGAGTATTCCTCAGTTTGTATGGTGAACATTTCCTTTGATCTGGTTTCACAGTTGAGGAATCCAAGCAGGCATGTTTGATTTTCTCAGCAATTTAGATATTGTATCTACCAACACACAGACATGCTCATGTCTTACCAATGTAGGTGGTGACCATTCAAATTATCCATAAATTGGTGAGTGCAGTAGCTGTCTTGACTAATGCACTATGAATTCGCTGTAGAACAATATGCGATTCATGCTAATTCCTAACTCCTTCTGATGTATTGATTAGATTTCCACTGAGGGTATAGAAAATAATCTGCACATCTAATATGTACTCTTTATGTGTTGTGTGATGTCTTTCCCCAACAAAACTTTTAATGTAATAAAATGCCACACAATGGTTAATGGAAATAATATCCCATCTCTTCTGCATGAAGGTACACTCACAGCCTTCAGGCAATATGTCAGCCACAGCAAGAAAATACTGCTGCCCCAATTAGTCTGGAGATTTAAGTGGCTTTTCCAAAGATCTCATAATTATGAACTTATCCAGCGTCGCACTGCATGGTGAGGCTCATTGTACTAAAGAGCTGAAACTTAGTGAAAGTCGTCTTCAAAGAGACAACAGCAAAGAGAGCTGCAGCTTTACCACCTCCGGCTCGACAATCTGCAGAGGTGCAATGTTTGAAATCTGGGACACATTTGTCCTGTGATATTGGCTAGACTGTGATATTGTAACCTAGCATCCTCCAAAATCTTAAGATGACTGAAACATTAGTCATCGACAGGGGAGTTTGACCTTTTTGGCCTTTGCCCTGCAGGTGGATGCCCGGCAACTTCCATGCCGATTGCTGACCGATCCTGCGACCCGCCCTGCACCAAGCCACGTTCCCTTTGCACAGAGGTGAGTGACTACCAGGTTATCACACATCTATGGACAGATGTCTTTCAGATCCACAGTACGCAGCTCTGGTTTCCCTGCTGGTATTTGTATTGAAGCTGTAGCTCCAGGAATTGGTGTCATGCCTGTGAGATATTGGCATATCTCTTTTGTTTATTCTACCTTCTAATTCCACAAACGTCTGTCTGTTTATTTGTGCGTGAAATGCATATCTTACGAACACCTCATCTAATCGGCTTCAAACTCGGCATGTGTCCTTAATGGCCCAGCAAAATGCAGTGCTGGATTCATTGCGATTTAGATGTGTAATACGTTTAATATTTATAAAATATTATTAAACAGGCGACCTGCAGTGTGGTGTGTCAGTGGGGGCAGGGCAGTTTGCCTTCAGTCTGCGTATCGACTTGAACATGTCCGATAAACCACAGCAGCAGAATGCAACTGGGTTAAAATCGCCACCACATTGTTTTTATTTAACCATATCGGTCACACACACGTTCGTGGGTACCGCAAAAACAGATCTCTCGTATGGCAGCAACGTAGATCACTTCCTCTTTAGCAAGTTGTCTTCAGTGTAAAAGCACAGCGTTCGTTCTGTTTCTGTGATGTTTTATATCCAGCTGTATTGAAGAACTTTTATTCTGAAAAAGTTGTGTTAATCATTCAAACTCGTTACTAGCCACAGATCTGAACAGTAGTAAATTATGTTTATTTATTTTTTTAAAGCTCTGCACACAACATCCAGCACACAAACAATTAACTACTGACAATGATTAATTCTGAAGTAGCTCAGGATCATTAACATAGGCCAAGAAAACAGCCCATTCCCAACACACAGGTTTAGAATGGGCACTGCACTAGTTGGTTAAAAAAAGGAACAAATCTGATAGTTCACCACACTGGGGTGAAATAGCACAATTACTGTAACTCAGCATCGCTGTCGCCTTTGGCTTCTCTTGAGATCTCACACCATCCTTCTGGTAACTACAGTAAAATGTCTGCACATGTCTTTGTGTTTGTCATCTCTCTGCATTTTTTATCCTTCTATTTTTGAGTGTCTTTGCATCGTTTGGGGTATGTTTTGGTTACTTCTGGGGTCTCTAAGCATCTTTTGTTCTCGTCCCTGGTGTATTGTACTATTTTTGAGATAATTGTCCTCGGTTGTGCGGTATCAGTGAAGACCCTCTAGGCTTGTCCTCCACTATGAAGGCTGATGACTTAAAATGTTGTGGAGAGCAGCCAATTGGAGGAAATCAAACCCACAGCATCATATTATTTAACTCTAGTTGGCTGCTTGTCACCACTTTAAAGCAGTAAAACAATAGCAATCACAATGCTTCACTCTCATAAAATGAAAGATTTATTTTAAAAACAAAACTAGATGGGCTTAAAGCGACACTTTTTACTGAGCAGCAGTGTCACAAATGACAATTAATTATGTTGGGTGATATTTTCATGTTAAGAAAAAACACAGCCTATCAATAAATCAATCAATCTTTTCAGCAGAGACTGACTAAAACAACCGGAGGTTGGATATTACCCATGATCCCCTGCTTCCTAGACCAGAAGAGCATGGCACTGTAACAACTATACCAAACTCTGTTTAGAATTCTTGATATTTAACAAATGTCCTCACTGAATATTGGAGATAAACCCGTTTTTAATGCCTTCTAAGATGTTTTAACTTATATACAGTTTAGCATTACTCCTGAACTTGCTGGACTGGATTCTGGCCATTTAAGCTGTGACTATCAGTCAGTTCCACTCTTCTCACAGGAGATATACCCACTCACCAAAGTTACACTGAGCAAGACCAGACTCTCAGAGTGAGGAGTGGTAATGAAAGTGGCACCACTCTCCCTCTAAAGAGTCAGTGAATCATCATACTAGTTTTGTAGCTTCTACTTTAGGTTTAAACAAAGTTGCATAGTGTTGCTTTAATAAATGCATGACACACTGAGGTAAGAGGGGAGAATTTAAAGTTGCACTTGGAGAGAGAAGGAGGATAATCAATGGTGTTCTCCTCAGACAGCTTTTAGGTTGAAATGTCAGGCTGAACTGGGACCTGCCAGTACTCCAGTGTTTGTACTGTCATGCACGGGCGCTGAAAAGCGTGAGGCCAGCAACTCAGCAGCTGTTTTATACAATTGCACCATCTATAGTGATACATGCAGGCTTAAAGTTATAGTTGACCGATAAATAAAAAATGCACCCATATTCTAATCAACCCTATGCCGATGGAGGAGTGGGTGAAGTGGTGGATGCACAACACACTTCTGTTTCATGGGTAAACAGCATTAAAGCAAAATACAATACAGTTAAAGTCAATCGCGACTTCTTCTTCAGATGTAATTAAACAACAGAAAAAACACAACATGCCTCCATACTGCTTGTGTGGTGTCATCCAAGTGCCTGCAAGCATTCAAATTCAACTAAAAACAAGGTAATTTACACCAAGTTTAAAGCCCAAATGTCCGCTGATTTATTCCTGCGAGGTGCACTCATGGACCTCGGACACAGATTTGCAATTGAGTTGTACAGAAACAGCTTCCGGACAGAGTAGCTGATGATATGGATCTGACAGAGCCTCTCACAGCATGCACGCACGCAAGACCACACTCACACTCACTCACACACAGGCATACTGGGAAGGGACCACCACAATTATATATAATGTAGGGTACAATGGCTCAGATTTATGACTTAAACTCAGGATGTCTTGGCCTCTGCTGCTTCAACTTTAACCATTCTTGGTTTCATTGAGAGTCTGCTAACTATAAAGCAGTGCTAAATCTTTATAGTGGCCCATTAATGTCACACTAAAACTCTGAAGTACTGATAGCATCGCTTGGGCACTAAGGGAGGTATATGTTATGTTCATGTAATCCTCAGGGTACCAGAAGAAAGGTCAAGGGTCACTGCTCTCAACAGTGGATCAAATGCCAGGGAGTTTACGTATGGATCTACATATAGAGTCAGTGTTTGTCAGGCAGTTACAAATGGTTTCAGTCAAATAGGAGAATATCCATTCTAATTTTGAACCCTAATGTACTGTTAATAATATCATTTATAATATAAATTATAAATCCTCAATAGCATAGTGTTTGAAAACTAATAAAAAAACGTGTTTATTTAAAAAGAAGCTGGGCTGCCTGAGCTGTGCATTGTTGTCATGTCATCACATCAGATTACTGTCAGGCTGATAACTGGTCTGGAATTGAATCTGTGAATCCACACCTCCTACTCATTTCTGCCAACTGCCACTTCCTGCCTGTGCCAGCAATACGAAAAGACCTTGCTGCTATAGAAAAGAAACAGTCTGTGCTGCCAGTTATTCCAAGGTATGACAGATTAGTCCTTTAAAACCGGCTTTTGTTAAGTGGTGTTATTTTTTGTAAGGTGTGTTATATATTTGGTTTAAGGCGCGACACATGTCTTGCTCTCTCATGCTGACGCTGTCCATGGTTCTGACATGTTTTATATGACACACAAGCCGTGACATGTGGTTTTCATAGCAAATCTCAAAAGATTTAAGAATGCTTGTCAGAACTAGTTATAATGATGTTTTAACGGTGCAAATATACTATATGCCACATGCTAGAAATCACCACGGAACAGGAGATAAATGATTTGAGGATGCGGTTTTATGATATAGAGAAGCAAGGAAGCAAGAGAAGGCGGTAGATGAAAGGTATGCAGGCAAAGTTACACAGTGTGTGTATAGTGCAAAACCCATAGAGGGAATGTGAGTCTGACATGACATTTGAAATGATGTATGTCACAATACATGTAAATACATATTAACATGTATGTGTGTGTGTGTGTGTGTGTGTGTGTCCTATAAAATGATGAAAAATACTTCCTTTTCTTTGTTTGCCACTAAGCAGATGTAAATGATCCCTCATTCCCTGCTCTGTCTGCTGTTGAACTCCTGCTGCTCCTGTTTGCATGGCAGAGGCTTCTGAAGCCATCCTCCAGAGATAGTTGTGGAGCTGGGGATCCCCTGCAGGGTGATGAATGGAATCGGGGATGAGAGAGAGAGAGCAAGATATGGAGGAGGGGTGTTTTTTTGCACCCACACACAAACACCACCCTACACTATCAAACACACAGTCTGACAGAACTGACAGCATCATCACACCATAGCACCATCACATAGCTGATTTGGGGATGCGACTGCACAGCTAAATCCAAGCCTTATCAAAGCTGCTATTTGATGCAACTCCGATATTATCAAAAACAGCCTCAACACTTTAATATACAACCCTGTTTCCAAACACCAACCAGTCTGAGGGGTTTAAAAAATCTCATTCTCTAAACTACCTTTGGAAAGCACAGTTTCCCCTGCAGACATTTACAAAGCTCTGTCTGTACCAGACACATAAGACCTTTGAATTGATTTTAAGAGTAAACAAAAATATATTGAATAACAACAATTAGCCTTAATACAAAGTTCAATCAACCCAAAGACCCAAATAAAGACAGTGACGCTCCATCAATTCACAGGCAGCAGCAGTTGAAGAAAGGAGCAAAACATTTAGTATTTTACAGTTCACCTCCTCCACATGCCTTGCAAAATATTTTTTATGCTGTGATACAGTACCGCAGGATTCTAATCTTATTACATGGAGATAGCACAGTTTGGTCTCAGGCATTTATACAGTCGGGGGAATTGCTCTAATTCCAACAATTCCAAGATGTGTTTTCTCTTTGTTAAAGCTTTTATATATTCAATTAAATTTACAGCCCCATATTTTTTGATTCCTTATTGTCTCCCATACACTCATTTTGTTCGTGGCCAGTGACAAATATTGATAAAAAATTTTTTTGGGCCACCTGAAATGGGTAAAATCTTAGTTTGTACCGCTGAGCACATTCTCTCTCTCTCTCTCTCTCTCTCTCTCTCTCTCTCTCTCTCTCTCTCTCTCTCTCTCTCTCTCTCTCTCTCTCTCTCTCTCTCTCTCTCTCTCTCTCTCCCCGTTTCTCTCTCTCTCTTATGTGTATATAGAGCAGGTAAGGGAAATCTGATCAGCTGACAGGAGACACGAACTAACCAAGAGCTGTCCACATGTTGTTGGATAAATAGAGATGGATGCAATGTTAATAGTGAACCTGGCTGTGAAGAGGACCTAATACATCGTGTATGTAGACGAAAGTGAAGTGAGTTTACTAAGGGGAGTTTCTTATGGCGGATGTTACCAAAAAAAAAAAGAGGGAAATGTGTCAACAACAAAAACAACAACAACGACACACCAGCTCTGCTGCTTTATATTGAATCTCTGACAACAGAATCAAAGTCGGATGATACTGAAGGAAAGTGACGGGTTGATAGATGTTCACTGACAGAAGGTAAGATCAGCTTTGGTAGAATGTCCAGAAATCATTTGAGCCTTCATTCTAAATCTTTTCTCCCCTCCTCTTCGTCAACCCTGTCCCTCCCCCCACTTGTGTTTATTCAGCCTGTGTCGGCATTTTTCTGTATTTGATTATTCATGTTCAGTTTCCAGCCTGGGGGTTGGTACTACTCCTGAGGGGCGGCGAGATAAATCGCATGGGTTGCAAAATGATTGAGAATAGAGAAAACAGGAGGCAGACAGGATAAAGGGAAAAAAAGAAAGAAAGGAAAATAATTAAGGCAGAACAGCAAGAATATACTGTAGAACCAAAGAAAGAAAGTGGGGAAAAACTAAGAAATAACTGAAAGAAAGGAAAATGAGAGGAATGAGCAATGGTCTAATAAGCTGTTGAGCAAACAAGAAGAAAGACAAGTTGAAGAAAAACATTTATTAAAAAAGAGAAGAAAGAAAGGATGGAAGAATGAAGAGGAAATATGAATAGAAATATTGAAAGAGGGTAGGAAGCCGAAAGAAAAAAAGGATTATAGGAAGAATAACAGACATATAAATAGTAAAGTTAAAAAGTTATGAAAAAAATCTGGAATCAAAAGAGAATAAAGCAGCTGTTAACATTTACATATCAAACACACAACTTGACTGCAGGGCTGCGCTGCAAACACAAACTACACTCCATATTTTCCATGTTTTCTCCTTCTGGTGCTAATTCCCAGACTACAGGAGGATTCATGTGTGTCAATATCAGTCACTAAAGTATATTTTGTCACAAAATATGAAAAAAATTATTCAATTGCAAAACCCATTAAGGGAAACAGAGATATACAATCTTCACTGATCGCTATGGAATGAAAGAAAGAAAAAAAATATTTAACTCCAGCTGTTATTTTCTCTTCAGGCCTCTGGAAACTATTTTGACATTAAACCTATCAGAAGTGAAAAACAGCTTTTGGTTGATTTGCTCACAACTGGCACACAACAACCTGCTTCACGGGGTGGATGTGGGCTGGGCCCAATCGGTCGCAGCACAGTATGCAAGTACTATTGTCTTGAAGCGAATGCGGGCAGCCACCGGTAACCAGTGAAGGGAGTGGAGGACCAGAACCTTTTCCCTCCGAATGAGAAGTGGACGTGTTCTCCTGATTTTGTGCAGCATTGTTTTAACATTGTCGGATTGTTGCAGCAGTGTTAGCGGTGAGGGAGAGTTGACTGCTGGGTGTAACACCCAGGTTCCTTGTGGTCTGGGTGGGGGCTACCACAGAGTTGTCAATGGTGATAGTAATGGGTGGTAGAGCCTTTCACTGGAAGGAAAAGTAGTTCATGCTTGTCAAGGTTGATTTTCAAGTGGTGTGTAGACATTCACTGATCGTTGTCAGTCAGACAGGAGGAGATTTGTGCTGCTACCTGTGTTTCAGACTGGGGAAAAGAGAGAATTAGTTGTGGTCATCTGCCTAAATGAGTTAGGACAAGCCATTTGCGTGAAAAACAGAGCCGACGAGTTGCTGTACAGAGAAAAGAGGAGGGGAACCAGGACGGAAGCTTGAGGGGCCACATTAGTGACAAGGTTCTGCCTTGAACCAGACAGATGAGGATCGAGACGGTTCCTCTGGTGAAGATAGGAAGAGAGTTGATTAAAGAAAGCATGCTCAAGTTATTTGGAGAGAAAAGGAAGAAGAGAGACTGGTTTACTACAGGAGAGGGTGTACTCTTGCCTCCTTAAGAGAGGGAAACAGCCGGTTGACAGGGAAGTGTTAATAAGATGGGTGAGAAAAGGAAGAAGGTCGGGAGCAATAGAATGGAGAAAGTGTGATGGGATGGGGCAAAGGGGGCAGGTGGTTGGGTGGGCGGAGGTTACCAAGGTAAGTACTTGATTAGGAGACAGGGGTGAAAGTGGATAGAATAGGGGATGAAAATGTGGTTGATGGAAAGGTAATTTCAGAAGATGGGTTGGAAAGTGAGAGTGCGTGTCATCTATCTTTTTTATAAAGTAGAAGACAAAGTGGCTTGGTCCTCCCAAAGGAGAAGAGTATTTGGGAGTTGGAAGATGAGGATTGTTTTTAAGTTTGATAAAAGGAGCTTTTGGCTGAAGAAATAGAGCTAGCGAAGGAGGAGAGATGAGATTAATATGTAAGCAGGTCATCAGGGTGTTTTGATATCTGCCATTTTCTTTCTGATGCTCGCATAGTGGCTCTGTCGGCACTGAGACAGACAACCAAGGAGCTGGGGAAGACTAGCGCACCTGTCGTTAAGTAAGAGGACAGAGAGCGGACGAAAGAGTAGAGAGGAGAGTATGTCCATGTCACTGTATTAAACCTGCCTCCTCCCTGTGTCAGGTGGGTGTGTGCGGCTGTATAGAGGGCTACACTGAAGTGATGTCATCGGATGGTCAGCTGGATCAGTGTACCCTCATCCCTGTGCTGGAGATCCCTACCGCAGGCGACAACAGGGCTGATGTCAAGACCATCCGAGCCTTGAACCCCACCCAGCCTGTAGCCAGCACGCCAAGCAGGGTGGGGCGCACCTGGTTCCTGCAGCCCTTTGGTCCAGGTAACGCATCTCAATACAGTCTGACATATCCCACTGCTGGAACTCGTGTTAACCTGATGTTGAATGATGCAAGTTTAAATTGTAGAAAATAGTTTTAAAAAAAAGAAAGTTTTAGAAGAAGGAAGTAATAGCGGAAGCTAAAAATAGAAAAGGAGGAATAACAAAGAGAAATATTGCAGAGAAAGAGAAGAGACAGGGATGGGAAGGTGTCATGAGGAGTGGATGAAAAACTGATATCGAAAAAGATAAAAGGTATGAGGGTGTTAAAATGAGAGGGAGAGGAATGGGGTGGGGGCTGTTCTGAACAACTGATGAACCACAGGAAAGAAAAAAAAGAGGAGAAAGACAGAATGCTGTTAAGTCACAGGGAAATCGAGGAAAGGGATACAAATCCGATCTAATAAAAAGATGAAAGTTAAGATGAATGCAGGAAGAGAACAGGAAAGAGGTCATGTTTAAATGACATCATTAATGCAGAATATAACAAAGTGGAATGAAGGGATGGAGAAGGACTACAGCTCTGAAACAGTCGCCAATCAAATATTCATCTCACTGTGCATATTGAAATAACAGGCTGCCTTTTTAATTGGGTTTCCACAAGGAAGAATCATATGAGCGGAACACACATGAACTGACTCTGTAATCTTTTCTCATTAACACGGATTCATCACAGCATATTTATAGACGAAGGTGTTGCACTACAACAGCACATTTAGCAACATCTCTCCTGCATGTGCTGTGTGCTGCAGTTAAAGGCTTTGTGTCAGCGGACATGACTTGTTGTCACACTCCACTGCCCCCTTAAGCTCAGAGAAGGAAATGAACACAGTAAACGAAACAGTCAGTGGGCAGTTTATCTGAAACTAATTCAGCTCTGCAATAAATCCTCCTCCATGAAGGTTCTCATGTTCAGTTTGTGTTTAAGCTGCATTAGAGTGTGTAGTGCTGTTGAGCTGCAGAAACCCTATGTTAAACCAGAAGGGCTCTAAGGGAGTACATACCTTTGCCAAGCCCTAACAGTCCACTTATGAAACCACATTCACATTCATTAGATCATTATTTCTTATTTGGATCTGCACCAAATTGCACAAACTCATAAATATCAGTCGCTTGACATAACATACCTGTTTTGTTTTCCCAACTCCTGATTTGTTTTCAAAATCCATAAATTAATCTCTGAGAAATCTACACAAATCTTGTACCATGTTCAAGAAATTGACAGATAAAAACTGTATCTAATTATCTGCACAGAGGAAGGTTGGAATAATTTTTTTCTGGAAAATGGAAAGTTTCCTTATTCTTAGAATTAAAAAATAAAATGTCACATGTTCCTAACCCACCGTACACCTGAGTTTGTATCCTTAACTGTGTATTAACTCTTTGTATCTTGGATTCTCTTTGCAGATGGGAAGCTGAAGACCTGGGTGTATGGAGTCGCAGCAGGAGCCTTTGTTCTGCTCGTATTTATAATCTCCATGACATACCTAGCATGGTAATGTACCAACACTGAAGGGTCTTTTATTGCTGCTCGGACTCCATCATCACTTTACTTACCACTCATGCCGTCATTTACCTACAGTCAGTGATGTAATGGGGATCAGTGTAAAGGAAAGAACCGTGTTTGTCACTGATGGTTAACAGACACAGTAACTTCCTTAAATAAGACTTGTGGAATGGACTGGGAATCAAAGGGAAGTAAAAGCAATGAAATGAAAGAATGTGTTAAAAACTGACTTAATTCAGGTAAAATGAGTCTATAATACCACTGAAACCGATTTCGGTTTGTTTGTTCTTAAAAGAAAGGAAATGTATTATCAACTCATCTTAAACAAAACCTCCGAACTGTTGACCTTTTGCTTTAGGTCCACATAGCCCTCTTCCTCCAGCTTACAGGTAGTCTCTAATGCTGCACTGCTGATGCATGTAGCCATGCAACAATTGGAGAAAGTTAAGTGACTTCAATGAGGGACTTCTGCCAATTTGACCCTATTGATGCCTTCATGGATGAAAGGGGGTGAGGCTGTGTGGTTGAGACTCTTCTGGCCTCCACCAGGCTTCTGCAGATGGGGACTGGGGTTGTTTAAGGTGAGGGGTCATATGACTGCAAAAGAAAGGAGTACACATTTAGAGTTTGACAGCAACGACACGATTGGTTGTTTGAGGCTGTGGTTTATTTCTGATTGGATTAGTGGACACTCACAGTCAGCTGATAAGAAAAAGTGGGGAGAGAGAATTGTGAATAAATGAATCATAAAGAAAGTCTTCTTGGTTGAAGTAACACTGAGTTTTGTAACAGTTAGACAGAGTAGATGGGCATATCGTCACTAGCTCTTGATCCAGCTATCAGAGTGAGTATCAGCCTGCTATCTGATATCAGTATTGAATCCCTAATGAAAATCAGGTTTGTTTTATACGTAATTAATTAAAAATATCATGAATGTGTTTCGATCATTAAAAGAGTTTCAGCAGTCTAGTCTTTTAACTAGGATTAGGCTGAATTGTAAAGAACAGCATCAGTATGACACTTTGTCATAGTCATGTTGGGTTTGACCTCATTACATCACTGCTCGTGTTCATTCTTTCATTGATTCATTCATCCCTTCATTTATTCCTTCATTTAACTTTTCGTTTGTCTTTGAGTTCATCATTTTCCCCTATCATTTCTTGTTTTTCTTTCTCCACCTCCATTCTCACACTCCCTGCTCAGTCATTGTGGTTGTTGCCTCTGCCGCAAGTCAGAGTCCAAGTCCCCCTCAGACGGGGTTTACTGGATGGACCCGATGCCTTACACATGTCCCGCCTGCCAGAAACTAGAGCAAGACGAGTTACGGCAGCTCAGCCTGCTCCAACCACATCTGCAGCAGGAGCAGCACTATGAGGCCCAGCTCCAAGAGCCACCTCCATCACAACAACAACCGCAGCAGCAGGCACTGCCACATCCACCACCTCCCTTTGAAACCCTCATCACTTAGAAAAAGCTTCACCTCACCTCCCTGATACTAACTTCCACTTGTAGCCAAACGACTAGAGTGCCTGTTGACTCATGTTAGTGGATCACTTCCTGGAGGTGAGCTGTCCGAACTACACAAATTCCATGTTTGCTCTTTTATTTTTTTTAAGCGAATAAGTCCCCAAGTATCGGATGATTCCTTTAAGGGCTTAGCTGATCAAAGCTTCGGCATCAGTCACACAGAAGTATATTTTCTTACTGGATTTGGAAAGAAAATGTTTTGATTTGCATAAACAATTAAATACAAAAGACAAATGATCAGTGCTCCCATCTGTGTCGGGCTAGATGAGCCTGTGTAGCAGCATGCAGATTATCACAGAAAACATTCAATTGAAACCCATTGTTACTGCTACGCGGTAAATCTCTACTGACAGGTTTACAAATATATTTTCATCTTTTGTTGGTTATGTACCTAAAAATATTTCTCATCCACTATGTTTCTGTTAGATTTTTACACTGCCATTATTATTATCATTATTATTATCATTATTATCATTATAAACTTGTGTTTAAAGGGCCATGAGGTACGGGGTCATGATTTCAAGTGTACCCCTAGGTTTAAGTGGTAGAATATATTGAAAAGTAACAACAACTTCGGCCAACCCCTGCAATAGTAAGATGTGAGCATTAGATTTCCAAGATTCAAGAGAAGGTGTTGTTTCCATCGCCTTAACACCTGAACATAATCTGATCCTACGCGCTAACCTCGCTGCCTCCTCCTGATGATTGTCGACCTGCAGCCCAATCACAAATGTAATGCGTTCTCCTCTGCTACCATCTTGTGGTCATCCATCCACATTTCATGTCATGTCGTGCCAGATAATCATCATGTCATCAATGAACTCAAGTGGATGAAGTAATTTATCCACCATGTGGTACATGCTGTGTTTTTTCATTCTCCTGTGATAGTGTGTGTTGATCAGTGACACAACCAATCACTGAATCTGCACTGATGAATAATTGCATGGAAATTCCTCAGGTCCAAATGTTTCTCCATGTTTTATCCCATTTACTCTAAATCACTTCTACTTCACTGCAGACCATTTTCCAAAGCATTCCACAATAATTATTTTTGATCAGCCTTTGAAGCAGCAATTTCCACTCATTGCTCCACAGCAAATTAACAATTGAGTAAATTAATCCATTACAGTGAACATAATGACTGCTGATTATAAATTGTAAATGGGGAAATTATTTCTGTGCTGCATCGCAGTTCAGTGACAATTCAACACGTTTGTGTGTGTTTGTTTGTGTTTAGACATTTTTTTAATTTGCATTTGTTCGATTGTGACACAATCACCTCTTATTGTCTGCAGGCTTATGTGATCACATTGCGTTCAGTCACACATTGAACTGAATCAAATAATATGATTCATTATTTTTACCTTCTCATTGGAGTAGGTTTGTCATCCCATTCGGCCCTGGAAACATGATGGATAAGTTTCTCCAACAAGTTTCCAAGGAGAGCAACATTGTAATCACTTGACGAATTAAAGCCAAATACAAACCATGCAGCAGGGTGGAGCCAATCCTGGTTGACATTGGTTCAGCTGACCTATCAGAAGGCACAAACCTGGGTTTGAACACAGAACCTTCTTGCTGTGTGGCAACAGTGCTAACCACTCGACCAGCACGCTGCCCCCTATTAACATTTTACCAGATACGTACCTCTGTTCAAATATAGCTTTCTCTCAGAGACAAAGGCAGAGATTGTGCAGTTGTTTTCTTTGACATAAAAATTCCCCTCATCTTCTCTGCATTGGATAAATATAAAATGTATCTAACTTTTACAATTTTGATGAGCGCAGAGTTTGAAATACTTCAGAAAAGTTCAAATCAGACAGAATTACTTTAAAATTTGAGTGAAATTCTCATCATCTCTCATTTTCGTCCGCTTATCCGGGGTCGGGTCGCGGGGGGAGTAGCTCAAGCAGGGGGCCCCAGACTTCCCTTTCCTGGGCCACATTGACCAACACTGACGGGGGGATCCCGAGGCGTTCCCAGGCCAGTGTTGAGATATAATCTCTCCACCTAGTCCTGGGTCTTCCCCGAGGTCTCCTCCCCACTGGACGTGCCTGAAACACCTCCCAAGGAAGGCGCCCAGTGGGCATCCTTACCAGATGCCCGAACCACCTCAGCTGACTCCTTTCTAAGTAAAGGAGCAGGGGCTCTAATCCGAGTCCCTCACGGATGGCTGAGCTTCTCACCCTATCCCTAAGGGAGACGCCAGCCACCCTTCTGAGAAAACTCATCTCGGCCGCTTGTACCCGCGATCTCGTCCTTTCGGTCATCACCCAGCCCTCATGACCATAGGTGAGGATAGGAACGAAGATCGACCGGTAGATCGAGATCTTTGCCTTGCGGCTCAGCTCTCTTTTCGTTACAACGGTGCGGTAAAGCGAACGCAATACCGCCCCCGCTGCTCCGATTCTCCGGCCAATCTCACGCTCCATAGTACCCTCACTCGCGAACAAGACCCCGAGGTACTTGAACTCCTTCACTTGGGCTAAGGACTCATTTCCTACCCGGAGTAAGCAATCCATCGGTTTCCTGCTAAGAGTCATGGCCTCAGATTTAGCGGTGCTGATCCTCATCCCAGCCGCTTCACACTCGGCCGCCAGCCGATCCAGTGAGTGCTGAAGGTCACAGGCCGATGATCCAATGAGGACCACGTCATCTGCAAAAAGCAGTTTCGTTCTCAGTGGAGTGAAATTAAAGTAATTAAACTGAAAGACATAAAACTACAGGGCAAAGTGATTAGGACTCAGGATACTGTTGTATTAGGAAACATATGAGCAAAGCTGTGGTTGCATACTCGGGCCTGCTTCACTAAACAGGTTCTCTTTTTGCAGCAAAAAGCCAAAGAAGCCTCAGCGACGGCAGATGAACAACAGACTGAAGCCGTTGACTCTCGCCTACGACGGAGACGCTGATATGTAGAGGTCTTTCTTCTGACCGCACTGAGCTGGAGACTTTCGTCCTACTGCAGGGCACACAGGGTTGCTATGGAAACCCCTTGATGTCAGGGCTGCCGCTGGGCATTGTTCAAACAACACACAGACATCCCAGGAACAGGAGTTTGACGGAAAGAGAAACCTCAAAGATCAAGACACTGAATCCATGTCCATTAGCAGCCTTGATATTCCTGTCGTCGTCGTCTTTTTTATTTCCGTTTTGATACTTTCAAAAGAGCCTTCATGAATTCTCTGTCTTCTTTCAGAAGTCTGCCTTTGCTTCTCTTGCCATCTACTACTGCCAGTAACATCCAAACCATGGCCGTTGGAGAGGGTCACACGAAAAGATTTTGCTCTAAAAGCACAAATCCTCTTCTTGTTAATTTTGCCTCAGCTGAGCGGGATAATCTCGCTTTCTTCTTTGTCCCATTAGGAACATTCATAACCCGCAGTGTTATTATGGCCTGGATCCATCTCACGAGAAGAGAAGATAAAAACAGAGGAGGAAAAAAAAGTGTAATGAATCCCAGAGCCGTCATCACTTCTGCCTGCCTATCCCTTCTCAGTCTGTCAGGCATAATTTTGCACTATATTAGTGCAGCATGATATGTTCTTATGTCTAGCTTAACCATAGGAAACTGCCTCTCTCAATACAAGATGGTGTACAGTTTTTTGCAAACAGAACTCACCAATGTTTGTAATATTTTTCTTCTATTACCTCTTGTATGTGATACGATGGGACTCCGTGTAAATAGATTTTTATTTATTTTTTGTGGTCTCAACCTTACCTTTCTAGTATGTACAGGTTCACGTCCCAAACTCTGCCTGAATTAATTTATTCTCTGACGAGCTTTTGACTGTGACTTCAGGATTTTTACTTTTGTAATTAATGAATAAACGCCACTGTTATGGATTCAGAGTGCATGAGACCCATAGAAACGCATTCATCGTCACGAAACTCTGTATCTGTGACAGGGGAGGAACAAATGACGTAAAACTGGGATGTCGTCAAATACTCAAATACATTTACAACATTTATTAACACAAAATCAATCAATTCTGTTGTTCTTGATTGTGACGTAAATTGTCTAAATTATTTTGCGATCTGACTATGCTTCAAACTAACTACTTCCCATGGCATGATGCCCGATCATATCAAAAGGTCAAAGTGTTGAACCTTCAAACTTGTTCTACTGCTTTTCTGTCATTTTTCATGATTCCTGAAGTGAATCATCAGTTTCTGCGCAGCTCATGGATGTGCTCCCACCTTCTAGATTTTGCGTTCATCCCAGAATCTTTGCTTCTGCCCTATGTTCTAATAACAACCATTAGAGAAGGTTTACAAATAGTAAGTTTTGGCTGATACATCTTTACTAACTAAAAAGATGTATGTCTTTAGACATTTCGTTCTTGATTCACTTTGAATTCATACATGTCTTAAGGTGTTTGAGATGTCCTGTCTGCACCGTCCTCAAATCTGTCTATGTCCTCTGCAGCTCAGCAAGAAACAATTCCCTGTCCTTAGTTCTGTGGAGGAGGTTCCTTCCTGTTCACAGCTACAGAAAAACTATCTGAAAAGAATTCAGCTCTGTCTTACAGGTTTCACTCATCCATTCATGTTTACTGAGACTCTTCATTCATGTATTTCAGAGAGAGGAAGAGTTGTGGCCTCACTTTCTTAAAGAGCTGGTCGACCTGTGGATCCCATGATCAAATCCCATGTAGGAGCTTTTCTACTGATAAGAGCACATTTCAGGAAGAATCATTATACGGCAACAATTTGATGTGAAAACTGAAACCATACAGTGCTGCCTAACATCACTGCCTGATGAAAGCTCGGGGTCCAGTCACCAAAACTGAACATTGTATTATTTGTTAGAACTGAGGCATCATATCGTTGCTGGAGAATGGCAGTTTAGTATTCTGTGGAATTAGTTGCTAGTAAATTAATGGAATGTTTAATTTATATTTCTTGGAATATGAGTTGTAAATAAAGTGCTAAATATTTCTTTTTTTTTATTTATTGTTCATGTACCATAATAATGTTTCATTTTTTACTACACAAGATGTTATGGATACATAAAACTAGAAAAAAATGGAGGTGTGAATGTGGGTGTGCTTAAAGGGAAATTGATAACCTTGTGAAAAAGTCGCAGATAAATCTGTCCATTTCCTACTGTTTGTTTATTTGTATTTAACTAATTGCTGATAATAAACAAGGGGGATATTTGAAATTGCATTCTCATGTTATTGACTATGAAGCAGAAGTATCTTTCAGTCAACATTGACTATCTAGTCCATGAATATTAGAGACTCATAGGCAATTTTTTATAATTAATCAATTATTGCAAAGTAAGATTTGTTCTTAATAGTGTCACAATCACACAAGAGGTGAAGGTAAAATATGTTCAGGGGGCTGCAGTTATTAAATTAAAAGTGAGGAATTACATCACACTTTGGTATTTTACTAAATGACAAAGCCAATTAGATGCTTTGGTTAAGAAAATCTAGAATAATATTTTGCAGTGAGTCAAACACCCATCTGCAAACACGGGTAAATTCGGATAATCTGGGGGGTAAGTTTTTTGCTATTTTGACTTCTACAACTTATTCCGATATATAACATATTATACCTTTCTGTAATCCTTAAGATGTTTTCTAACCACACCATACAGAATGGAGATATCATACTCAGAGGACACGTGACACCGCTTTAGTGTTGTTTGTGCCAAAAAAGTCAATTCTGTTGGATTTGATACTCTGGGACAGGTCACGTTGTAATCTCCGACACTTGTAACACCGTGACCTGTTATTAAAGCTTATACACGTCAAGCTCAATATTATTCATTTAAAAAAAGCATTAGGAAAAAATTACCAAGACCAAAAAATATATTATTACTCAAGGAATGTCATTGATTCCTGTCAACTTGTAAAAGTTATTAAAAGTTAGAATATTAATTTAAAACGTTCTATTCTAGGTGTATCACGTTTCTTCTACTCAATTCGGTAAACATTGGTATTTGTTGGCTTCTATTGCACTTCCTCACATGTGGCTCTCTCTGATTACACTGCATTTTATGCATAGTAAAATACAACACCGTAGCAATACACCCACCGACTCGGATGTCAGTATTCATATCTCTTAAAGTTTGTAGGCCTGATTTTCATTATTAAAACTATGAGTTAGTTTTGGTGGGACAGTAACAATGATCAGATAAAAGTCTATAAAGCAGTCATAAAGCTTTCTAAATACTGTTGTGAATGGGTGGTTTGCAAAAAAAACTGCTTTGAGTGGTCATCAAGATTTGAAGAGTACAGACAATTGACCACAAAGCCGTGTTCCCAGGATGATTCAGACAAAAAAGGGAAAAACTCAACTGTAAGAGGTTGTGTGCAATTCTAACATGTTCCGGATCAATGTCTTGAAAATACAAAAATTAGGTATTGGTCCCCCCTATAATCCTTCATATATCTCCCTACATTGTGACCAACCATGAACTGGAGACAAATTGCTGGGGGATGTACAGAAACAATGGGTCCAATGTGCTTCATCTCCACCACAACTTCCAATCTATAAAGGAACTGTAGAATCCATGCCTTGGTGCATCTGGGCTTGTGCAGCATGCCAAGGACCAGAAGCAATAACGGATTGGGATTGTCACAATGATTGGATCCAGTGTGGCGGATTCTGTGTCATGTGGGATGATCGTGGTGCTGGTGGCGGACCCTGTGTCGCGTTGGCATTGGGTACGGGCGGTGGACCAGGACCGCGGTGGTGGCTCGTGGTGGGTCCTGGTGGGCGGCGGTGGACGGTGACTGAGGACTGGTTTGGCGTTCTGGTCTGGATGGTGGATCGTGGTCCTGCTGGTTGCTGACCATGGACTGTGATTGCAGCGGGACTGCTTGGCATGTCATGTTGGGGTTGTCCTTCGGGATGTCTACCCTCATCACATGCTGCTAGAGACTTTGATTATTGATGATGTTTTCCTGCACGTGGCATCTATTGCACTTCTGTCCGTCCTGGGAGAGGGATCCCTCACATGTGGCTCTCTCTGATCTTTCTACGTATTTTTACCCTGTTAAAAGGGTTTTTAGTAGTTTTTCCTTACTCTTGCTGAGGGTTAAGGACAGAGGATGTCACACCATGTTAAAGCCCTATGAGACGAATTGTAATTTAATATGGGTCATACAAATAAAATTTGATTGATTGATTGATTGGCACATCAGTGAACAGTTTCAGATCATTTAAGTCTAAATGGGCCATTGTAATATATTCCACCACCAGATGTCAGTATAAGACAGCTAAAAGTCTGCAGACTGCTCCGCTCAACCAGGATACAGTTTTTTGGTTTAGGCACCGCAGTCACAGCAGCTTTCAGTTCCTATCTTCACACATGCGATGTTCAAGAAAACTCTTCATGCAGCCTTCATTTAAACGTCTCTACTTTTCAATAAATTGTCTGAAGGGATTAACAGCCTAATCAGAGGTGGGACAATATTCAAACTTTGTGTAAAACTCCAGTCGAGACAAAAGAGAAGATTGGAGAGGGGTAGGTTAGTACCGGTTAATCTCTGTCATGATAAACTGATAAACTCACATCCGTGAATAGGCCGAAAAAACACAAAAACTACAAACACACACTAAGGTCACAGATTCTGCACTGGAGATTCCTTTTCCGCCTTATTCTAATATTTTCTCTTAACCTCACTGGGTTATTTGCACCCAGGGGATCCTGATGCACAGATTCCGTTTTAATGCATTCATTGATATTGGCCTGTTGTCCTCTGCTTGTTGAAGTAATGTAATTGCCTTTATCACCAGAGCCCCTGATTATGATCGGATGTTTGGAAGTAAAACAGAGACAGGCCACTACATGTGTTCGGTCCTCTCATTTAATCAGCACTTCACATAATCATGTCTTTGTCTTTCAATTAATTCCCCCCGTCTAAGAAAAGGAAGTCCTACAGTCTGCCCTAATAAATTAAGTCATGTTGTAAAGCCCACTTCAAACGGGTGACATTGGAGTGACGTGAGAGACATCCAGATCTGGTGAAAAAATTTGATTAAGGATGCTCGGTCAAACACTAAAGATCATCTACACAGCATTTCCTTGTTTCTAGGTTCTGCTTCCGGGAGCCCAGAGATAAAAGATCATCTCTTCCTGATAAAAAGAATGTACTGTCTCAATCAAGTGAAGTGGTGGTCTGCCTTTAGAAAAGCTTTCAGAAATATCTGCAAATACAGTGGTACGCTAATTTCTGATTGTACATTATTTATAATGTCTAGCCTGAAGAATGTCAATCCGTAATAAAAATTAACCTTCACTACCCCAGGTAGCAGTGAAGAAGGACTTTTTGAAAATGGTGACCTCAGAAAGTAAGTTTTGGTTAAACATCAGCAAACTGCACACAGCTCATTAATGTTTACCACCATGCTTGTCTTGATTATTAACAGCTACATCCAAGAGAAGCAAAACGTGGTTCAGTCCAGATTGTTCACATTTTTTTTATCTAGATTTACGTCTCACTTTTGAAATTGTCTCTTGCCATGGTATGAATATCATTTGGGGAAAACAGAGTGAAACAACCGATTAGGGGGATGACTTTTGGTCAAATCATCAAGAACAGAAAGCAAATGGCCTTGTCAAATTTGAACTGATATATGGAGAGTACACCAACCACCTTCGTTCCTTTACTCTGCTTTCTCCAGGGATGGCAAGTCTATGTAAAATGGTTTTTTGACTTTACTTTATGTTAGCATGCTAATCAGCTAGCTCTGGCCCGTCAGGCCTGTCTCGTCACTTTCTGACAGCGAGTCACTGTTGCTTCCAATCTGCCCTGAAGAATCAGCATTCCTCATTGGATGCATTATAACACGTCACGTAAACTGAACACCTGCTGAAACGCTTTGGAACATGACCAACACCACCACCTGCTCCAGGCAAGAAACCACACTTGTCAGTCGAGAAATCATACATATATTTATTGTATGTTATCTGTGCCAACGTTCTTGTGATTCTTTTGCACATGGCATGTATGGTATGGTTGTGTTGGACAGATGTTATGGACACGCTACACACCCAGTTACCACCATGATCGCTACATCAAGGACTAACTGTTTCCTGCACGAGCACTGAATATCATCCAATATGAATTCAACTCCTTCGGATACTGCGCAGCACCATCACCACATTCTTAAATATCAGCACAAAAGTTTTTAAGTGCAATGAGCAATAGCTAGAACGAACAAAGTCAGGAGACAAACGGATTCATCTCCCTTTGTTTAAGAATTCTCTAAGCACCATTTATTGCAGTCTATCTAATGATTTGAAGCAGCACAGAGGAAGAAGGCCTCCTGCTCAACTCTTGTTAACTTCTGAAAGTTTTTCTAGGTCTCAAATCTCTGTCTGTCTCGCACTTGTAGGCTTGTATTCAATCCCCTCAATAAGGAACATGGAAACTTGAGTTTCCATCCCTGCTTCTCCAGGCTGACGCTGGCACTCGTTCTAATTGTGATGAGGAAGCGATTGATGTGCAGCAGCTGCATCCTGTGACCGACACTCTGCTCAGCCATTTGTCTCTGTCAGCTCCCCCTCAGCCCGCCCACCCTCCACATCCTCCTGAAAAGCACTGGCAGCATCAACCGTGACTTCAGAATGCGGGCCTTTTGTCACCACACGTGGCGTGAAGCGTGCCCTTGGCCCTTCTGGTCAAGCCCAGTTTGACTCCTATCCCTTGCTGCCGGATGAGGAGTGACACTTCAGATGGCAGCTGGTTGGGCAGCAGCCATGGCAAACCTGCTGCTGTTGCGTCACGGCCATGCCTGAGGGCCTGCAGCAACATCTGCCCTCACAATTGGCGATGGAGCCGAGCCAGCCAAACGTATTCATGCCACTGGACGCCACCGTCACTCAGCTGAGCAATCATCCTCTTCCTCTCTCCTGCCTTTATCTCTTGCCCCTCCTCTTTGCAGCTCAATGGTAAGCTATTAGGAAGAGGCTACTCTGTAATTTCCTCCCTCGGCACTGAATGGGCACCAAAAGGTGTGCTCGGAAAATTAGCAACTCGACCTCCTGATTATACTCTATCAATGAGGGACAATCTGCTGAGAGGAGGAAGGAGACCAGGTGTTAGATTGAGAACCACGGAACATTCTTTTTATCCCATCTTTGTAATGGCAGCAAAGTCCCAGCTGTGTTCACATCCCTCTCGTGAATGGTTTTCACTCTGTGACACTGACACAAATCAGCAGCTCCGTTCTAACTCTCGGTGCTTTACTGATGCCCACACTTACCCAATGACACAGGCAAGGCCAGGCTGCCCTCAGATGAGAGCTTTCACTTTGTTCCCTCTCCTTAACCAACAAGTCTTGTGAGGTTTTGTTTTGTCAGTTAAGTAAGAAACGTTTGGTATGAGTTTTGAGTTTTAACACATTTCAATAAGGTCTCACTATCCACTGCATGAAGCCAAACAAAATCCACACAAGCCCAGTTACCCTTGGAGTTATGTTCATACTGGATGCCTTCACAGCTGACAATTTATGTCCATTGACAATGTTCAGTGCCACTCTCGGAAGTAGTTTGTCCTTTGTGTCACAATCCAGCAGCTGTTCCATGCGATGTTACTTTTGTTTATAACCCAAACCCCTAACTGTGACAATAACTAGTCCAACACTGACACTATAAGTTTGCTAAACCGGAACCCTATAACTTACCATTTCTATCCTTAATTTTATCGTAGTTGCTATTAACATAGACTACATCATAATTATTTGCAGCAATCATTCAAAATGTTATCAATCATAATCAAGGGGCTCTCAAACATTTCCAGTATCATTGTTCTTGTCAGAAAATAAAGGTTTGATTGTTCGATTGACATATGCACCTGTTTGTACTACAATAGCTGAACTTTATCTAAAACCAGACATTCTTGCTGAAATGGTGAAGTCATGTGACTTTGTGCTTTCAGCCCATCACAGTGTTCGTTATATGAGCCTCCTCTGTCTTCTCTATAACTATAGCATGATGGTACACATGGGGGGGTTTAAAACATTATTTAATTAATTTGTATCCAATGCTGTTCAATGCTGCAAAGCTAAATGATGCATTTAGCAAAACTAACATCTTAATACCCAGATGATAATGAAATGTTCAACGAAGACCTTTGAATAATGGCTCAAGTTCCCAGTTTGGTCTATTTTCACTATTATGATGTTTTGCTCCCTGACTTCGGTTTTCTGACAAAGAAACAAACAATCTGTGCTTTGTTGTCAAATGAAAACTTGATATTTAATCTTAATACCGAGCAATGTATACAGTTACATCAATGAAAAACAGGAGGAGATGGACACAGCAATAGAAGTGACTGGAAGCTGACAGAAACAGATAACTACACTTTCAATATATTTCTTCAACTTTCATGAAGGGCGTTAACTGCTCCCAGCAACTGCTCCTCACTTCTATGTTGACTGAAAATGAAATTACTGGGATGGACCCTGTACATCAATCACTAGAGATTGGATAGAACAAAACAAGGCAGAAATGTACCAAGGAGAAGTGGACCAAACACTGTCAGACTGAGAAATGAAGGAAAAAGATAAAGCACGAGTGGAAAAGTACTGGTAAACTTAATACATTTCGGTCACCTCATCTGCTTGCTGCATGAACCTAACTGACTAATAAAATAAAAAAAAATAAAAAAAGCTTTTAGCTATTTTGGTCATATTAATATTTTACATTGTTTTGATGCGAAAGCTTTTTAATTCTCTGTGGATATTGGAGTTTGTACTGCACATCATTGTTGGCCTCTGCCTGAGTAACCATAGGAGACACTTTGCTTTTAACATAGTGCTGGTTAAATAACAGTAATAAGTATTAATATTAAATGGGGTGCCCTCCACTTACATTAGTCCCATTCTGACCAGAAGTCAAGGATAAAGTATTCTTTGAATAGTCTTTAAATGTCCCTTATTATTCCTGTGTTTTTTTGGTGATTTGGTTTTAAAATCACTTAAAGCTGCATGTGAATACATTGAATAGAATATTTTTATGTAAAAAAAGCATTAGCACTGGGTGTTAAACATACATAAGGCAATTCTGACTTACAGGGCAGTATTTATATGGCACTTTTCTCATCTTGATGGCCATGTTCACATAACTTTTTTGCCACTCAAACATTCGCTCATATTCATAGTGCATTTATGTGCAGCACTTCTATTCTACTATAGTTCTATTATCAAATATCAAGGACAAATGGAATGGGAAAGACAAATGGAATGGGAAAGACAAATGGAATTAGAAAGACCGTAATCGAGCTGCTGACCTGCTGGACCTCCTGAGCCACAAAAAACAAACTGATCATAAGTGACTGGATTATTCTGTTGAAAAGTCTTTCCTTGTCAAACATGTGGTCATAGTAACCGATTCCAGACTTAGGTTAGGTTTCATGCTTGGTTAGGTGAAGTTATGGTAACAGGTTTAATGTGGCCACCATGTCAACAGATCAGCAAAGTTCCAGATTACTCTCGTTGAGGATGGTCTGGTGAAGGGTCTGTATTTTATATAAAGCTTCTCTTGAGGACCAATCAAAGGGATTTGCAGTGCAGGTTTTTGCTATTCACTTTTTCACACACACACATTCATACAGTGCATCTATAGGCAGCAAGGTCTGTGACAAAACATGAACCTTGTCTCCTACATTAAAGTTCAATATGCTATACTCAAGTTATCCCCCCCAACCTTACATACTCCTTCTCTACATAAAGGCATCTCTACTTCCTCCTCTGACACTGAACATCTCCACTGGATATAAATCGTGAGATATTAATTGTCATACATAAACATAAGCACAGTGAATACTGACCTGGATTGCTCCAAGCCCTGACCTTGCTGGTCTCTGCAGCACTTCCTGACTCCCAGTTCAACTTCTGAAAACTGTTCCTCCTGGAATCTTAAAAAAAAGAAGGAAGAATGCTGAGCTAATCGTGAATTATTGGCCCTTTAGCTTACCGTAGAAGAGACTGTGTTTTATTGCAGCCACAATGCAAGTCGGCCGACCCCCTGTGATTTATCTTCACCTGCTCTGGTGCTGCATGCCATGCTGGGCCCGTGAAGGCTATCTGGGCCATTCAGAGCAGGATCCCATCAGCCCTGCTGGCTGAGTTATGGCGACAATGCCAGAACACTGCAATGTTGTAGCAATGAGACTGCTGGGGATTTATTAAAGCATGGCCCTTCTCGTCTTTTCTTTTCTGCTCACCTCCCTGCCCCTTCTGTTCCCTGACAAAAAGAGCCCTATCTATCTCCAGCCCAGAAACACGCACTCAGCATCTGAGCAGGCCTTGGTCACCCTGTCCTACCTCTGCTGGCACCGAGAGCAGACACACACACACACACACACACACACACACACACACACACACACACGCACACACATTTGTACTTCTATCTTAGTGAAGACCCTCACTGACATAATACCACCATTATAGCCCCTTACTCAAAGCTTAACCATCCAAACAAAATGCTTAACCCTAACACTAACCCTGACCCTAACCCTAACCTAAACCTAATTCTAACTATAGGCCTAAAACCAGGTCTTAACCCTCAAACAGCCCATTCAAAAAGTGATGACCGACCAAAATTTCCTCACTTTCCGAAAATGCCCACACTCGGTAGGTGTGATTACAATATTTATACAACATTGATTATAATGTTGTATTAGAAGAAAACATTATGAGCATAACGGAAAGGGGTGTCAATGTTTATTTATACATTAGAATATGTCTGATGGAGATGAAGGTAGTAGTGATGACAGTTGAAATATCAAGCAGTGTTTGTTGTAATCATAGTCCATGATCAGCCACCACTACGATCATGATCCACCATCAAGATCCACAAGTTTATAAGGAATGGGACGACGGTAGAACACAGAGTCTGAGAAGATATCCAGACCGCTGTACCTGCTGGTCTGACAGCAGGTACAGCTAGCAAGACTCGCTTTTGGGCCAGTCTAAGTGTTCAAACTAAATACATGAATGTATAACAACATTAAAGATGAGAAAATCTTTGGCCAGGAGCCGGCTACTAGATGACACTCCAAAAATGTCACAAGTCACCAACGCCTGAATGGGACAAAAGGTAAAGTCGAGTCAGTGGTTACTTTTTTGAAACAACGTTTTTCTCAAATAACAATGTATTTTCCTGTGATCAGGTTGTTCAGGACTGAAATGTTGGGTCCAGGTCTGGGAAATCCACTTCAAAATGAGAGGCCAGCTAAATTAACAAATAGAGTCTAGAGTCAAGTCTCTCTGATGGAAAGAAGAGTTTCATGAGGTGGATGTGAATGAGGACTTTGCCATGGAACTCCACAGGTCTTTTGAGCATAATTGCAAACAAATGAAAAAAGAGCACTGAGATAAACTTGTATAGACAATGACTTGACACGGCGTGGCTGGATCACTAATCAAGCAAAGCGGGCAACTGTCCAGGGGCCCCAAACTCTTAGGGGACTGTGTTGCAAATATTTTGTGGTCATTTGATTAATTAAACAAATAAAGACCTAAAGGTGGCAAATCCATAATGCAGAGCCAATCAGACACTGCACATGAAAGAAACAAATATTTTATTTAAATATAACCACAATAAATAATAATAAATGGATGGATATAGATGCACTAGGTGGTCAACATCCAGGGCCCCATCTGGTTCAGGTAACACAAGCAGTTTGGGTAAGGTTTGGGAAACATGGTGGGGTAATATAAATAAACACAGAGTATCTTAAGTAATTGTGGACATTAACCAGACCAGGATCGAACCAAGTGCTGTGAGAGTGTAAACTCAACCATAAAATACTTCAAATAATGCTGCAGTCACAACAATAATCTCATTTCTGTATCATAATGCATTTGGACAATCCATTTTATGAGATTACAAGACAGACGTAATTCAAGTTTATGGGTAGACACACATAAAAGAAAAGAAAAGTCCAAATAAATCCAATGAAGTTAGTCTATAGCATTCTGAAAATATAACACATCCATAAACTGACTTGATACAGTGCATTCACTTCTGCTGTCTAATGAATGTGTCTCATACACAAACTGCCAACTAGTGGATTATGTGCTGCAAGATCAAACAACAAACACACTGACTAATAAGATTTTACTGATGTAACTTGTCAAATACGTACATTACCAACACATTCTCATCAGATTTGAGGGCAACATAATGCAGTCGCACATGGGGAGAATCAGCAGGAGATTACTTTTGCCCCTGACATCCCTGAAAGGTTAAAACAGCCCTGTCCATTAAGCCCTCTGTCTGATTAGGTTAAGTCTGATTCTCTCAAAACACGTGAATAATCGAATAGTTCAGCTGCAAAGTAACACAATGCAATCCTCGAGATTTCAGCTCTGGATGATTTAACAGAAACCAGGGGTTGTGTGCTCCAAGCTTCTCATGAAGAGTTCAGTTTGAAAAGTGTCAAACTGTCAGAGAACCAGACGAGGAAGATGAGCAACTTCTGAATCTGTTCCTACTGACTGATGAACTTCTGAAGTCTTCTGTATCAACAGCTGTTACAACAAGAAAAAGCATAAATCCACTGCTCTTGCAAATAACCTGACACATGACACGGCCTGTAACTGTACTCGTACATGTTGTACTCTAAATGCATGTGTCCAGTCATGTGAGCCCCGTTTGGGAAAGGGAGGCCGTTTGATAACTAAATATAGAATAACCGTTAGTATACTTTGAATGGATGTAGCAGCATGCAGCCACAAGCTGCAATAAACTGGGTTTGATACGATGCCCTTTTTATGGATTATGACCTAAAGACCCTCAGTGCAAGTCAAATTAGTTCAAGATTTTTTTTCTTCTAAATTTAAAATGCTAAATGTCAGTGCAGAAGTCTTTCTTGTACTTTATTGTATCATCACACCAACACTTTTACAAACTTCAGCTCTATTGACCAGGGCTTGAGATTTACTATATGAATTGTCTTGTTCCACAGAAATGAGGGGTTTCTCAATATAGATTAGTGACTGGATAAGATGTGTGTGTTTTGCAGTGTTAGGCATACAGAGAAACTGTGTTTGTATATATTCATGAGGTGCATTGTTGGATGAACAAGTTACGTATGTCCTTAACATTATAGATCCTGACAGTGGTGATGAGTAGTCACATATTGGAATGGCCCCAGTGAGCAGCAGCCGCTGTTTGTTCAGGTTTAGTTTGAGCTTGTTTGAATAGAGGAGCTCATTCATTCTCCGGCAGCAGCCTTTTTTTTCTCCACCAGAAGAGAAAAGGGGGGGAGAAAGAGAGCGAGAGTGTGCGCACCCTGCATCCTGCACCGATCTCCACGCGTTTTATTCGTCTTTTCCTAAACCCCCTCCCCAACCTCCCCTCTCATCCACCCCTCCTCCCCTGGAGCGACACTCTCCCAGGTTGTGATGCAGGCGCTCGTTATAAAGAGGAAAGCTCCGCCGTTCCCTTCAGATCGGAGCGCTCAGACCGCTGCATCCGCCGGCCGCCAGACAATCAGGACTCGAACCCTGCGCACAGCTATGACCCCGCTGCTCCTGCTACCTGGATTAACTCCCAAGTGACCGCTGTTTGTTGCCCCCTCCCTCCGAACCCACTGACACCACCCCCACCCGTACATCCTCACCCGGAGCAGCAGCACCAGCTGCAGCAACATCAGCATCAACTGATCCTCCGTCCCCTGCGCCCCCCCCTCGTCTCCAACTCTCAGTCTGTGTTCCGCGGGCATGGGGTTTGCCCTGTTCTTCTCGCCTGGGTTGCTGAGGAGCTTGGCCGCGCTGTGAGACAGACACCGGGTGGATTTATGGTCGGCAAAACTGCAACTACCAGCCGAGTGGGAAATTAGTGGAAGTTTGAGTGCCGGGAGGATGCGGGTGACGTGCTGGTGCGCCGTGTTCCTCCTGACGCCCGCGCTCTGCCTGGTGAGTTTGATTCTCCCGCTCAGTCTACATTTCTGCTTTTACTTTGCCTCACGCTCAAAGTCTGGAGGACACACCTGTGATTATTTACTCGCAGTGGCGCTCTTTACTCCGCTCACACGCACAACTGTCCGCGGCTGTTGACTGGCTTCACCTCGTGGCACTTTGGATCAACTGTCTAGTGTGTGTAGCAAGAATCCAAACTTTTAACTTTATTTATACTTTTTTGTTTTTGTTGTTATAACTGCACTTCGACAGAAATATAAAGCTTAACAGAGAAAGTTGCACCGCGTGTGCTTAGTCCGGCGTCTATGTGCGTAATATGCAGCTACTTAATATTGCTGAGGATGTTCAGCTTTTACACAGCAAGGACGGGTCGAAATTAGTGATTTGACACAGACAGCATGTCTTTTTATGGGAGATTTATCAGTTTTTGTTTAGACATAATTAGGAAATGAGGCGCCAAGAACAGACATTTTTAACCGGCACATGCAGCAAAATGGTCTCACGGGGGCGCCCTAACAAACCAAACATCTACTGACTGCCTGGACTGTCAGAGTACACACTCTTCGAGCGGGTTAGGCAGGGACCCGGTGACCTGTCCGGCTGGTTATCTAACCGGGCGCGTCGTTGAAAACAAACTGAAGTTGTGGGAATGTACTTTAACATTATAGTTAAGCTCGCTTCAAATTAACCAAGAAGAAAAAACAACAAGGCAGCAGTCGGTCATTGAGTTATTCTTTAATTCTTGGATGAACTTAATTTTTGTGGTTATAAAGCTGAAACTATGTTCTAATGCAGGATCCAGGTTTGTGATTGTATAACAAATGTATTATTTTAAACTGAAGTAAATAATGGTTTTATTTTGACACAAGGAAAAAGCAGCATTACTTCACGTTTTCAGTGTCTCAAATAAACAGGTAGAATCCCCCCAAAAATGTAAATAGATCCTCTTTAGCCTTTTAAATTTTCACACAATTTTTTTTAGATTTTCAGTTCATGTGAGAAAATAGAAAACAGAGAACTTTTAAATCCTAATTTCTTCTAATCAAACACACACCTCAAATATCCATGACGGAATTCTTTATTTAGTCTAAAATATATTTGTTCTAATAAGTTGAAGATGTCAGACCACTACCAGCAGGTGTTATTTACATATATATATATTGAAATGAAAGTTGGTGGAGTATAAAGTGCATCAATTAGTCTAATCTATCACACACACACACACACACACGCACACACACACACACACATTGTTTAATGTAATCCTGCAATCTTTAAATGTGTGTGTTACTATTCTGTGGCAGTATTGTAGCTTGTATTTTCAGTTGTTCAATCGTGTTCGTGCGTATCTGTGATTTTGCGTGTTCGTGCGTTTGTGTGCGTGTCCTCTTCATTTGTCTAAAAGCCACCACGTAGCGGGTGGACGTGGAGCTCTCCAAGGTGCTGAAAGCGTTTAAACACTCCGCGCCTCACACCTTAAATATGTGGTTAACAGGGATTTAAACAGGCCAGACGATTAACATATATTTAATAATATATACATTTATTTACCAGATTTTTTTAATTGAAAACTAATAGTACTTAAAGCCGATAATGTATTGTTTAACTTTTCCAGTCTCTCAGTCTTCTCTCCGTTTTTTTTACCTTTACAAATTGGTCGGCCTCTTCTTCTTCTTCTTCTTCTTCTTCTTCTTCTTCTTCTTCTTCTTCTTCTTCTTCTAAAATATAACCCTCTTTTCTGAATTCTGAAGCTAGATTTAATTTGTTGACATCAAATATCAGCATGACTTTATTGTAACACAAAAATTATACTGATTAGGAAAAGATGTGTGTATGTGTGTGTGTTTTAATACAGCGCAGCGGTGATTAAAAATACGTCTTTCCAACTAAATCCTGTTCGCCGTGTAGTCTGAGTTGAATTATAGCTGGTGAACACACACACGCCCGCACGCACACGCACACACGTGCGCGCACACACTATCATCCCGGCTCGAGTAAACCGAGTTTATTGTGCAGCGCGTTAACCATCAGCCTTATCCGCAGCAGCGGAGGATTAGAGCTGAACTTTGATGATTTTATTTCGTATTTAAGGCTCCAGTCTCCGTTTAAGCCTCTTGTCCGCGAACCGCGCCTTGACCCCGATAATAGCGCGGCAGGTAGACTGTTACCGTACAGAGGAAGAGCGGGACCACCACCTATGGCTCCACTTATTTGATTAACACACATCTCATTATTCCCGGACAAAAGAATCCCATTTGGGATTATTATGATTTCTATTCATACATCATTTTAATGGGAATTCCGCACGTCTAAACAGCAGCAGTTTATATGGATACATGATAGAGGTGTTGTGTCTTCTTCGGCATCTATATAACACTCTAATCTGTTATCAAATTGTATTTCATGTTTAAGTTTTCTTTCTATTTTATAATACCCTGAAATTTTGCGGCTACAAATGATTTTCCTAATTCAACAATTGAAATAAGTTGATGGATATGAATGAAAGAATAATTGTGTTGACGTTAACAGCTGTCTGTGTATTTTTAAGAACAATATCGGTTCAAGAATCTCAGTGAAAGATATTTTGAAAGATGAGATTTCACCTCTTGAATTTCGTATCCTCTTGATCTGGCCTTTGACTCAATACCTGACTCTTTTTATGGTCACCACTGATGTTTAAAATTATGTTTTTCATATTTCATTTATATTTGAGCACTTTTGATTCCTCTTATGCTCTCACAACATTGTTCTAATATATCTCCCTTGATTTATGATCATTATTATTTTCAAAAGACTATTGCGGAATGATTTTTCATTTTCTGGAGGAATCATTGGATTTCATGTCATCAGTTTGACTTCTTCTCATATTCATAGACATAAACTCATACTACAGGAGGGATTGTAAGATCTGAGCCATGTTGACATTGTTTTAATAAAAACTGGCAGACGTTCTTCTCGCCCAGGCTAGAAGAACGTCTCATTGGTTTCTGGCTCCCTCCTCTGCTGCTGCTGCTGCTGCTGCCGACCCCCACCCACCCAAACCACCTCTCCCTACTGTCTCCCCTGGGAATAACAGATGCAGCGGTCCCACTGGCAACAGCCACCACAGTCACATTAAAGTGTTATTATCAAACAGCGCAAATGGGGCCTGGAGTGTCAAGCAGTCTGCACGGTGGGGAGGGAAGGAAAGTCCCACTGAGATCACTACAGCACAGTTCACACAGTGTGAACACCCACCACCAGCAGCAGCAGCAGCAGCACCCTGCGGCCCCCATCTCTCCACACCCCCTCTCCCGTCCACAGGCTTGGAATGAGCCCATCGTGATGAAAAAGCAATATGTTTTCAATGAGCTGTTTGAAGCTGAAATCAAGAGTGGGCCACTATTAATTCAATTATATAGCAAAGGCATTTGTGGAAATGCCTGCATGCTGTGCCACACAAACACACACACACACACACACACACACACATAAAAAACCCAAACACATGGCCAACAAGTAGGAACAAGTGCATGGTGTGGCCATCAAGTGTGAGCAGTGGAGTGTGCAAATGGTAAATGGTCTGTATTTATATAGCGCTTCTAGTCTTGATGACTACTCAAAGCGCTTTACAATACAGTTCAGTGCAGTGGTGTGTGTTTTTTTCTCTGCCCAGATGTCAACAAAGTGAACATTTCTCTCAGTTCCTTTTTCAACCCTTGTGCTACTTAGCTTTTAAAGCAGCATGGAGGTGTCACCTCAGAGCTATTCAAGCCCTGGCTCCTGAGAGAGACGAGTACAAAAGGGCTGAGAGTTCAGTCTTGGAGAACAACATGGCAATTCCCCCCGCTGCCGTCGCCCTGGCCTCAGCTCAGCCCTGTTACCCGGCTCTGTTACATTCAACACACAACTTTTACGCAAACCGCCACTGCCTCTCAAGGCGTTGACAGGTGGGGTTGGAGGTCTTGAAGTAGAGATCTAGGGAGAGTTAAGGGCCTCCAGAGGGCATCAGCGGGTCTTTAAACATCCCTGAGGCTCCAATGATGCTCGAAGGCATTTGTGTTGTTCCTAATGAGTGTGTTTGAGGAGGCTCCAGAGGTGATGCAGGTATCGTGGGACGTAAGAAAGAGTTTAAGAGGTCATTCATGCAGGTGGTGCTATGATATCTAGAGGACTTTCTGAGAAGAGGTTTGGGGATTGTTGATTCCTTTGGTTGTTTCTTTTTACAAATGAAGGATAAACCAGGTCAACTTCAGCAAAACACAGATCAGACTAATGATCTTTAGTAACAGGAATAATCAGAACAGACAGAGTCTGTCCACCAGACAGCACTGACAACCTTACCTTTACACTGTAAAATATACCAAAGTCACTTTTTGTATTTTGGTTTACATTATTTTATAAACCAATTTATGTAGAAACATAAACAGACACACACACACACACACACACACACACACACACACACACACACACACACACACACACACACACACACACACACACACACACAAACCAACACACACACAAACACACATCTTTATATAATAATATTCAGACACATTTTGGCCGAATTATAATCATGTGATATTTTTACTCTCAAATGTAAATTTAGGTGTAATTCGATTTTGGAAGAAAAAAAGATGAAACATGAGCCAATACTAAGGTTTTTGTCTGACCAAGGAGAATTCGATTTTATTTGCTTATAAAAAGACTGAAAGCTTCAATAGAATAAGAAAGTAGCTGCATTTTTTCACTAGAAAAATCTAATTGAATAATTAATTTATTGTATCAGCTCTGAGTGAACAAATTAATTGTCCATGTGTCTGTATGTTTACTAGTGTTTGCTGAAAAAAAACCATAAATATAAAAATAAATTAAACAATGCAACTTTTTTTGTAATGTACATTAAAACCTCTTGGGCTAAATCTTTGATTAAATATTTTAAAGTCACTAAGAGGACATTTATAATTTTTTTGGAACATGACTATAATGAAACTATAATTGAAAAAGAGGTTGCCTCTGTGGAGCTGACCTTTGACCTACAATCCCACTGCATCTCGGCAGGCAGATTGAAAATGCACAGTTTTGGAAATGACATGTCAAGGTGACCTAGTCTTGTTGCAGCACTTTACACTGTGTGAACTGTCACCTCTGTGAACCTGCCAGTGAGTCCTGGGCTCCTCTGATCTGAGCTCAGCCTCCCCAGGCGGCTGCAAACACACACAAATAGCGAAAACAACACTTGACCTTGGTGTTTGGCCATAAAGTCAATAATAATAGCACACACTGTGGTGTCTGGAGTCCAGAGAGGGGCTGAATGAGGGGAATCATCCCTGGATTTGGATCTTTGAAGGTGTTAAATTGGAGAGCAAGATCCCTTAAATATTCTTAGAATAACCAGCCAGTTTGACTCTGCAGCCTGTATTTTGCTTATGTGTGTGTCTGTGTGTGTGTGTGGGTGCGCTCGCGAGGTGGTAGGTGTGATTAATGACCACAGCCTCTTTTCTCCACACAATGCACTGCTCCAGATTTTCAATCGGGTTCCACAGTTCAGAGGTCAAACCTGGAGCTGATCACCAAAGGGTGTTGTTCTCTGGAAATCGAGCGCCTGTTCACGACCCGGTTTTGATCCTGAGGGTCGCGACACACCCCTCGATTCTCTCTCTCCTCGTAGTGCAATCCTTTTATGGCGAAGCAGCACCTCGATAGAAGCGCTTTGAAGTAGCCCGGGGAGAGGAATGTCTCTGAAGGTAGGGAGCGACTGGATAACCTGGTCCATCCTGCTTTGCATCTCCAGGTGCTCCTGTGGCTCCAGAGTCTGCGGTGTGCATGGTTCAGTCTCAGCTGAAAGCGACAGAGCAGATCTCTCCAAAACTCACATCTGCACATGAGAGGATTCAAAAGACTTGTTTGAAGGCACTAGGCCTCTGTATCCAACATATTTCTCAGAACTTATCCTGTGCAGTGAGCAATTAGCATTTAAAATTAAGACAAAAAAAATCATAGAGTTGTATATGGGTATCTGTGAGTGTAGTAGCTCCACTGCTGTTTAAAGCCGCACTTAGTGTTTTGGTTTGATGGCCTGCAGCCTGACAGTGTGGTTCAGTCCCAGCACTCGAATTAATCTAATTTTCAGCCGCATCAGTGAAAATTTTAAAAGCCTCAATGTTCACTTCCTGCCCAGCATCACATAGCATAGTTATCAACTAGCTGTGACGCTAAAGAGAACAATGAGGAGAAGGAATACGGTACCTTTGACTCCAAATGAGCATTAATTTGACCTTGATTTATATTTTTGCGTAACATATTGAATTTCTGGGACTTTTCTTGTTGCGTTAACTGCGTGAACGCTGTTCAGTCCAAATGATCAGCAGTAGCTGAATTGAGCAGTTAGTTTGTATAATGGCAACAGCTTCTCTGGTGACATATTTGGTGTGCCAGAATCTGGCTGGTCCATAAAATCAATTAACATCACACTCGTCTGTCTGTGAAATATTGGCTGCTTCTCTTAACAGTTTTTTGTTCTATTTTACCAGATTTACCAGACGGACTAATAACAACCGGGCTTCCCCTCTGATGCATGGGATATGTATTATGTGGCCTTTTTTTTTGCCCTTAATCAGATCAAGGTGCTCAACCAGATGTAAGTGGAGGGTGGTGCAAATACATAATCATGGTCTTAAACAGGCCACCACAACATCCGCTTTCCAGATACGACTGAGGTTATGAGTCTTACGCCCAATTCATGCCTCTGCATTGAATCTACGCCCTAGCTCTTGCGTAGCCTACATGTAGACGTGTACCCTACACCGTACCCTATCCTATACCCTACTCCATACCCTGATGTGAACATTCCATAAAATGTAACTATGCATCGTGGCAATGCAGACTTCCAGAGCTGTGATTGGTCCGCTTGGTATCATCGCCTCACTCAGTTTAAGTGTCGTATAGACCATCTCCTCCAACATCTTTCTTTTCGTCTTTGTAGTTTTTTAAGAAAAAGTAATTCTTCAACATCTATCAGCTCCAACGTGAGAACATCTCAAGTTGTTCTGAATTAAACAGAGGCTTCTCATAATAGAAGCTTCTTTTCACCATATGTTGTTTTTGATATGGCAAATATCATGAATGGTTTAAGGTTTCCACCATGAAACTGCAGTAAACAAACGACAGTCTAAGAAAAACACATCCAGACAGTCAGGGAAGGAGTTTTCTATGTAATTTCACTGTAGCATTAGAGTGGTATCAGAGTAGGACTAATTATCAGTATTTTACAAGATAATTTAGCTTATTTAGCTAAGTTAGCAGGTTAAGGACAAAGCTGGTGATCAGGACCAAGGTTTATCTAACATTAGAAACATGTTATCAGCAGTATGATATTGTAGCTTTCTTTTATTTCCTTTACAAAGTTTTTGTTTCGAACACGTCTGCCTGATTTACTCCTGCAGATACTGTATTTAATTTAGATTTTTTATACAGTCCCAAATCTGTTCATATTGTTGAAAAAAAGTAATTGGGTTGGAACCATCGTGAATTTAGGACGTGATATGTGACACCATTAGAACTTAGATTTGGATTGTGAAGTGAGTGCTGTGCCCTGTGCTGTTGCTTTGTCATGTGCCTTCATAGTGTCTTTAGCAGATGATTTAAAACATTTCTTCTCATCCCCAGAGAGACTTTAGCAAGAGCTTTCCCCACAGATCTGTCAACATTTTATAATAATAATCACACACTTGAGCTTTAATACAATTTGTTACTCATCACTTCATGTGAATGTGATTACAGATCTCTAGTTATGCAGATTATAAGCTGCTGTAATGGGTACAGTGAGAAAACACGTCACATTAAATATATAAAGTGCAGTTGATCGAATACCCTGATCAGGACTGTACATCGTAATTTCTATATCTGTACATTCACCCCATCTGTAGTACACAGTAAATTGTGTGGCAGTGTCATGACTGGTGTATGAATATAGATTGATCTTCTCCACAGAACACAGTTTGAAATATTATAGTGCAATACTGGAATAATTTCAAAGTAATTTAATTATGCTATATATTAAGCTATATGAAGCTGGTTAAATTATTTGTTGCCTTTTAAAATTTGAATACCTTTATTACTTTTGGTGTGATTTTTCATCAATTCTGCTAACAATGACACATTGATTTGTGTAAAGTGTTATAACATGTGGAAGAAAATTCATAACATATGTCATAAATGGATCCCTCACATGTGGCTCTCTCTGAGGTTTCTACGTTCTTTTTACCCTGTTAAAAGTTATTTTTTTGTAGTTTTTGTTTACTCTTGTTGAGGGTTAAGGGCAGAGGATGTCACACCTTGTTAAAGCCCTATGAGACCAATTGTGATTTGTGAATATGGGCTTTACAAATAAAATGTGATTGATTGATTGATTAAATTGTTTCTGAAGCATCTATTTATGTTATTTGGTTTTATTTTAAGATACCATGTAGTGAATTCTGGGAAATCTGACAAACTCGTCCTTGTGTTGTAATAAAAATGCATAGATGGAGGCAATTACCAAATAACATTGATATTAAAATATCTATTATTGAGGATATAAGTGATTTAGTTGGAATGGCTAAGGCTGAATTTAGCCGTTAACCATGGTACACTAGCATCTGTAATATGATACTGGATACAATGCCGATACAGGCAGTGGATTTAGAGTTGTTAGTGATGGATTGCCTTGATTTCTAACCTTATGATAGGCTTGACTGACTAGTGAAACAGAACAGGCTGAAAGCCTGCACTCTTCATGGAGGCAGCCAAAGAAGGAGGAGGTGAAAATAGTGGAAATGGAGAGGAAGAAGGGGTGGGGGTAGATGCTTCCCTCTGCCGCGTCGGCAGTGATGGATCTCCCATCGGCGCTTCACAGTCCAGCAGTCATGGCCCTCAGTGACGGGAGTTACCAGCCTTGTCCGTTATCTTCTCCTTTAGATCTTTCCATCCTGTTATGTTACAGTGACTGACCATGCGGACATTGTCACCCTGCTCCAGAGACATGGATGACTTATAAAAAAATCAATGAGTGATGAATACTCATGTGAGCTCTCAAAACCAGACATTAAGCCCACATATTGGTTGGAAAGATTGCACTATTTCTGAAGCAGAGAAATCAGTTCAATGCAATGAGAAAGGATTTTACTCAACAGTGTAAATCCTGCAATGAACCCAACTTCGCCCTGTCGAAAGAACTGTTATAGAATTCTCTTATTCTCACTGGAGATTCACTGGAGACCATTAATTATAAACTCTCCGAGCACTAAGTGCTTCTGTAGGTTTTCTGCCAAAGAACTGATCTAATTTCCGAACAAAACTCTAGTAACTTGTAACATTTTGAGCAGAAAAACACTGAATTTGTGATACATGTGGTAGTATCTTCTCTCTGCATCTTGATGAAAGTCCATCGTTTCAGGTCTTACCTGTGTGATTAAGATTTATCTAGGTTCCGGCCCAATGATGACTTGGTCATGGGTAGGGAAAGATTGTGGTATAACCACAGAATACAAGCAGTAGGCCAAGTCCCTTTTTCAGATTTTCCAAACCCTGTATTACCAGTAACCCTATCCCTAACAGATTTATAAGGTTCCTGAACATCACACTGTTCCCCCACTTGCTCCTGATAGAGGAATCAAAAGCAGCATGGCCACTGGAGGCTCTAATCATAGGTAGTTAACTAATCAAATGCTATTGATCACAAAATGTAATTACATAAATGTACACTCATGGTAAAAGTTGTGTAAGTCAAGCATTGCTCGCATTACGTCTCAAAAGATAGCACTGTATCTGAATGTTGGTGTTTCACAGGGATCACTTCTAGGTCATATATTGTTTGCTTTATATTTAAAAGATCTCAGTAAAGTATCCAAGTGATTATTCCAGCATTAAACATTTTAAGAATTAGAGAGTGAACTAAAATTATTTTCTTTAATGCATGAAAAAAATGCCATACATACATAGGCTACGTCAAGGATAATGATTGAAAAATAAGTTGTAGTAAATCTTTTTTGGGGTATATATCTTCACAATTCTGGATTTTAATAACACAAATCAATTGCACAAACAGACAATATTGAACTTGTTATATATTTGAACAAATAATGTATGATTTATAAAACAAATTGTAGCACCATACAGTTTTCTTAACATGTCGGAGATGACATGAAATATATGTCTGAGAAGTTAGAGGCAAAATAAATGCATGTGAGTGACAGTTATTAAGAGTGTTAGATGGAAATCCAGTCACTTTGGGCTGCTGATATTGAAGAGGAAGATCTGCAATTTCAAGGACCTGGTCACTGTGGAGTGGGTTGTTTGTTAATTACAGGAGTTACGTGTTATATACATTCTCCTTCACTGTAGAGTGCAGCAAAGTCCTGACATTAATTCTCCAAACTAAGCATCAACTCTCTGCTCCATTTTCTGACTTTTTACAGCAAAGCCAGATGAAGTGAGAGAAACGTGAGATGTAGAACAGAGCGGGAAAGAGGGAAGGGAGGTGAGCAAGAGTGACTTTTATGCTCGGGCTGCTTTATGAGTACACTATTCCAATTTGTCGTCAACACCCACATGTCTGTCAAGCAGGGCTGTTTGTGCTGTCGCTGTCACTCCAAGCAAACAAGCTGATATATAACACAGGCGAGGAGAAGCAGGCTGCGAATTGTCAACACAGATGTTGTTTTATTTATTTCTTTTGTCTCTTTTTTTTTGAAGAGGAACAAATTATAAAGTCAGTTAAGTTTAACAGCAAAACGACAACTGCAGTGTTATCCCTGCCTCATTCCCTCTCTCCCTCTCATAGGACAGGTAGAGAGAGCAGTGAACTTCAGCAGCTGCCAGCATGAAAACAACCGTTCATTAAGACAACAACGTGATGTGCTGAGCAGGAATAAAATTCTAATTCATTAGAAATTAATAAAAGATTCTTTAGGGGTGAAATAGACTGTATCCATATAGAGCTTCTCCAGTCTTATTGACCAATTAGAGCACTTTTATCAAACAAGTCATACATACCCATTCAGCACATATTTTGTATGCAGTGTTTTTCCATAAACCATTCAATCATTGTTGCTGCAGCTGTCAGGGGTAATTTGGGGTTAGACATCTTCTCCAATGAGAATTTGGGATGCAGACTTGAGGTGCCAGAGATCAAACCGCTGACCTTCTGGTTAGCGGACGTTCCTCTCAACTCCCTTAGCCACAGGCACCTATAGTGACTCTTCTCACTTTAGGATAACAACATTGGTTGGTCACATTTTCTTAAACAACCCCCTTTTTCTTGGGGGATATAATTGGCAACCTAATTTCTCAGAAGGGTAGGCAGGAGTAAGTTCAACAAAGGATGTTACTGTGACAGGACAGAACTTCTGTATAACTCTCAGCCTAACCATGGTCAAGCCTTCCATAAACTTATAAAAACTTTAAGAGTGACAGCACATCAGGAAGTAACACAATGGATAATGATTACAATGATCCTTTGTGCTTTGGATGGGATTAACAAACAGTCAGACAAAACACCTATTTTATCATTTATAGCCATTACTTGCATTATGGAAAGTAAAACTACAAACGACAATGGTAAAGGTCATGGTTGATTATTATGGTCAAGAAGCTTAAAATGTTGCAGTTTTTGTCCTGTTAGTTATTGAAATAAACACCAACATCAATTAATTATCACAACCTGTAGCTATACCTGAAAATGAATTGAACAGCAGAACATATAAAATATGGAATGTTGATTGATATTAAATGATAAGCTGACTTTAGCATCTTTTCATGACATGATCCTAATAACATTGGTCACTCATCACAACTCTGAGATTAATGAGCTACAATATAAGAGTTGATATGACATAAACAGTTTATCTGGGCTTCTCTTGTATTTAATGTGCAGCTGATGATTTCTCAGGAGTCACCACTTTATTCAACTACAAAATCACTGAACACTGCAGGTGCATAGTGTATTTTCACTCACAATTTTGAGTCCAGTCAACAGGTTGCAGAAATCACATTAACTGAGAGACTTACATTTTAATCTCACACAATTAACATCAATTAACAAGAACTGATATAATCTTCTGTCTGTGAAATCTTAATCAACCAATGCAGTGGTTATTAAGTGGTGGATCCAGAGAATGGTATTAAAATGCTTGTAAAAATCTGGATGGGCTTGTGTTTTTTAACTTAGATACAGTTCTTTTTCCGGAGGTAGTGAAGTTAGAATTCTCATTACTTACATCTCAGTACAATGCAGGTGTATTTCTGATGTCACCCTGCTTGGACTGTGCACAGCATCCAAAAGTAAACTGTAAATTAAAAACCTTTCTGGAGCTGGACCTGGGCAGCTTCCATCATCAGTCAATGCTAAAGCCAAATGGCACTGATTTGATGCCTGACAAACTCACATCGGTCTTATGTTTTGCCACTGCTAGGTTAAGTGTTGATCAGCAGTCAACTAGTGTTTGAAGCAAATCATATTAGGTAGCATTAACTCGCTCATTTGTGTGTGGACATAGCCTCTGTAAGCCCCAAGGCCAGCACTGGCTGTAAGTGAGAGGCCTGCTAATGTTACCACCATGTTGAACTTTGCTCTTTGCATCTGGGTACGTTGTCGATCGTAAGTGAAGCCGGGTTTCTAAAAACACAAATTTTATACAGACGTTTTTATGAGATGTGATAAACACATGTGGATTTCAGCATGACAATTTATATAGTGACAAAATATTTTTTATAATGTACTTGTTCTCTACCCGCAACAACATTTGTTAATAAGCTCTGAACTTGTGAGAATGATGTTCTGGTACATGTCAGTGTGATGTGATGTAAATGGTTTGCGTATTTAACCGCAGAAAGCTTAATAATCGATCTGGGCCATGCAAGGAAGCAACATGAGAACACAATGTTAACATATCATCACCATGTTAACTGTTATCTGGGATATGGCCATTAGACAGAGCAATTTGAGAATTTGTTGTCATAAAGACAGCAAGCCCAATATAGTCCCTCTTTTTTGCTCTGTTTTGTTCCCTATCAGCTCCTTTCAATAGCAATTTGGCTTTAAAGGCACTTAATGGGCCACTATGTGCACAAGGTGTCATTACTAACGTGGATAGGTGCTGGATAGGTAGAGTACAGTGTTAAAACCACTGTACTGAGCTTTTTCACTGAAAACAAAGTTGCAGGCTGCAAGTGAAAATTAAGCTGACGAGAGTGGAGTTAGCGAGCCAGAAATCCAATTAGCTCCAGGAAGCAAGGACCCTAAATGCAGAAGGGAGTTAGCTCATAAGGACTCATCACTTCAAGTAGTATATTATGCATGTAACTTAACCTCTTGTTAACATAAACATAATCTCTAATAAATATAAACATATCACTGAACTGGAGTTACAGACATACAAATATTAAAGCAGTAATATTGCATTTGTCCCCGAAAAAAATGGTTGAGTTGATGTTAAAAATCATCAATTTTTATTGTTGATAAATTTGTTGATTTTAATGCAAACGCACTTCAATGTAGCTCATCCTATTCCACTAATCAATACATTACAAAACAGACCTACAGCGCGGGTGAGCGATGAGGGAATAGATGATTTGCAGGCCTTATCAGTCCACCAGTTTGGTAGATGACAGGGCGTCATTGCTTACAGCAGCCCTGGAGATTATAGCCGTAATGATTTTCAGAATTGCAATTCTATTTGGATTTTTGGTCACAGCAAAGGGCAGAGAAAACGGCCACAAGGGAGCGTGTGTCTGGATCTGACAATTGTCAGTCAGCGGGATGAGAGTCAGAGACCTTCAACTCTTCCCTTATCTCTCTTTTTTTCATTTACAGCCTCTCTCTTTCTCCTTGTCTGGTTATCGCACTCTCACTGCCTTTCTATTCTTCGCACTCCCTCCTCAGATTCACATGAATAACTTGTCTTATCTAAGCTGACCCTCAACTTCAAACCTCCCTTCCTTCCTGGGAATCAAATGTAGTCCATTCTCATTGTTTGCCATTTGCTACATTTTTTACCTCTTATCATTTCAATGCCATCAATTCCTGTTTTTCTCACTCAGTCATAGAAAAACTAATTCCATGCAGGGCGTTGATCAAATATACAGTGTAAACATGATCACATTCGTTTCCCTGAATTCAGAGCTGTAGTGTCGGAGAAATACAGATGATGGAAACACCATAGAAGACTGTGAGGTGAAGGAGGTACTTTTCATAAATCATTTGATATCGAGGCAGTATCACCTTTAAACCAGACACATAACACCCACTGGTGTTATGTGTCTGTTTGCCTGTTTGGTTTATTTATCAGTGCATCTCACTGAAATTGCCTTCACTGGACAAAAATGCAGCTGATAATATCCCATGAGAACCAGTTAAATAACCAATATTATACATAGTTTTATATATTACATTCCTTCTAATGGGGGGGAATTGCTCTTCAGTTATTACTGATTTCATTTAATAAATTAGAAATGACAAAAATAATCTGAACTTTGAACTCAATCTTTTCCCAGCTCATAGTTTTTACTTGTCTCTGCTGATGAAGACCATGAGCAGTGGTGGAAAGCACCACAACATTGATAATAAGTGACCTCCAGTTGGGTTTAATTGGTCAAAAACTATTTCAAAGACAGGAAGGTATTTTTGCACGTTGGAAATGTTGGAACATTTCGAGGCTCAGGTATTAGCATATTGTGGGGTGGAGTGGTGCCCATTTATTCACGGGACTGAGTTCACAGCATACAGGATGTGACTTTTATGAGCAACATTCTTTTTACAACCGGTCTTGAATCAGTCAGATTTTACAGCAGTAGGCAAGAGACAATGATTAAAAGGGTAATTCCTGTTTAACTGTGTTTTCTGCTTTTGTTTCATTAGAAAGTATTATTATTATCGTAGTTCAAGTGCTAATATGCTAATTCTCAGTATGTGTGTGTGTGACGGGAGGAAAGTTAGTCGGTTCCGTATTTCATGGGATCATGTATTTTTCTGATTTCTAATCTAACACTCATTCAATACAGTACAGACTGCACAGACTTTATCTTACCTATCCATGTTCAGTTTGTGATTGCACCGTAGTTGTTGTTATGGATCATAATATGGAAAGCTGTTTGTGATACAAACCACAGGAATAATATTAAGTATTTTAATTGTGTAAATACAAATAGGACACATTTCCAGTATTACATGTACATACAGAGAATAGAAAAGACAGAAAATCACATAAGTCTCTTTTTCTTAACCCTGATTTAGTGGCTTTAAGTCACCCCCTCCTGTGAAAACCTGTTTTTGTCCTCCCATTTGAAGGATCCTAACAGAGCGTGGACCTTCCTCTCGCTCTGTGTGGCTCTCTGTCACACAGAGCTCCCCTCTCAAGCATTCATCAAATCAATTACTGCTGATGGGAGTTCCTCCTAACAGGTAGTGAGGTGTTGTGGCACTAATTCATCCTGTCGCTTTGATGGATTCGCTCGGCTCTCTTGAGCACCGGGCCCCGAAGCTCGAGAAGATCCGTCAGGCCTCACAAGCCATTACTTAAAACATTAGCTGGTCAGGACGCAAAGAGTGCGACTGCCCCATGATGATGTGCAGCAGATTTCTGTGCAGCAGATTTTTGTGCAGCAGATTTTTGTGCGACTGCTCTGAGTGTTAGGAGGACAGAGGCTGGACAGTTACAGATGTAAATGCCTTAATCAAGAAACTAAGAGATATTTCTATGGGTAGCTGAGATATGTCTTCACTACCTCCCTGAGAGATGACAGGGAAGATGGTTTTACGTGCAAAAATCTGAAACTACTGTTTTCACAATTAAGACAAAAGAGAAGGAGACTGGCCCTCCAGCGCATGCCTCCACTAAGGCTCAACAGCCCACTTAAAAAAATCCATCCAGCTGCAACAAATTCCGAAGAGTCATCGATAACATCACCATGAATGCATGCACTCCACCAGGTTTTGTGGGAAAGCATTCAGTAGTTTTTGTGTAATCCTGCTGATAAACAAATAAACAATAAAAAAACAGTCAACAAATCAACACAATGACATGGACGAAAACATAACGTCCTCGTCATGACATCTTATGAACCTAATGAGCTTCTCTTTCATCAAATGTATATATTGGCTGATTTAAAAGGTAGTTGGAGAAAATGTTTGTCTTCAGAGCCACAAGTTTTACTTGGGACACAAGCAGATCATGTGTTTGTAACAAGCAGAGGGTATATACTCAGCTATGTAGATGCATGGTACTTTCTAGATAAAGCTCCTTAAAGTCACAGTGAAAAAATCACTTACTTCACGCAGTTTTTTTTTTGGTTCAATCACTTTTTAATGCCTCGTGGTACGAATGTGCAAGGCTTTGCAGGTTAAACTAAATGGGAGCAGAGCGATTATAGCTGAAGCGAGTAACAGGAGACTAGAAGCTAACCTGCGATGTGCCAGGGGTGAGATAGGGCCAATAATGATCAGCAGCATCAAAATACTATAATAACTGCAAAAAAAGAAATTGTGATTAAAAATATTTCAGTGAACAAAGTTTATCTCTAAACTGTTGGCCAGTAGACAATATGTAAAACTTCTATTTTAAAAACAAAACAGCTCAGAGATTCTGCACCCTGGACGAACAAATTCAAGGGAAGAAACTGATTCAACCTGATCTCCAGTGATGTGAACAGATGCACTGCTCCTTATTGAGGTGTAACAGTAAAGCAGTGTAATGAATTACTGCTCCCAGACACTAATAAGTAGTAAAATGACTTTTTGAGTAATGAGGCCATCCTTAAATAGAGCTGGGTGCAGTACTGCTGTAGAATGTCTCCCGCTGTTACACATTCCCCAATAAAACCACAGTTTGTATCTTCGACTCAGCTAAAATTTAAAAACTATTTGGCTCTAAGTCTCAAGTTAATGGCTGCGGCAGTAAAGCTCAGGCAAAAAAAAAAGTTTGTTGGAGTTAATTGAATGCATTTGCTCTCGCAGATTTCTTAAAGTAAGCGTGAATACAGACTTTAAGCTGCAGCAGAGCACGACCAGAGGATGGGACAGGAAATGTTTTACTGATAAGTGCTCGTCTGCTCCTTAGCCGCCAGATACCGAGCGCCCCATGTCAACTCGCCATGACTGACAGGCCAAAAGCATCTTTCACAACTTGTCAGAGGGAAGCAGCATCTCGTCGAAGTACTCAATGCTTCTTACAAGGCCCTTGAGCTCGCCTGCCTGGTGTTACTCACCAACAATAAAAAAATTCATGTCTGTCATAAATCATGCCCTATCATTATGAAGACATTAGCATGGCCTCTTAATGTATACCAGGGCCCCTATGGAATGTTTATGTATTTGGCTGAATACTTTACACAAGGAAGTATTTTTTTATCATTAGCCTAAGAGTTGTGTCTAATCACACAGTCTGTTATTGTACTATAAGCCATGCATGCTGCCCACTTTCTCACTGTTTGTTTAGCTTGCTACAATCATCAGCAAAGCATGTCGAACACGCACACACACACACACACACACACACACACACACACACACACACACACACACACACACACACACACACACACACACACACACACACACACACACACACACACACCAACTGAGCTCCAGCACTGGCTTGAAGTGGTGAATGCAGGGATGGAATTGGCTCTCTAACACCACTGCCCCCTATAAAAAAGTTGGACTAAATCCTCAATGGGTGTGAGCTGCTCTCTGTCACCAGGGGAGATAGCCTGTACAGCTAATACTGCAGCTGTTCAAATGACCGTGAAATTCTATGGAGGATCTCACGGTTTAAACTCTGAAGCATCGCATCAGACGGCTTCCAGCCATATTCAAAATGGAGGAGAGTCAGTTGGACTGCGTGTGTTTGCCATGGGACAGGATAAGCCGTGAATAAGGCAGGTGATGTGACTAAGATCAACCCTGACAAACAGTAGTAGTTGCAAGTAGTTGAAAATGAAGAAAGATTTGGGAATTGGTGACTCATGGATCGAGAGAGCAGCTTTACGTGCATTTTCAAGTTTGCTTCAGTTAATTCTTCTCTGTTGGCATGGGCAGAAGAGTTTTTAATTGTAATTTTTTTTTCTTTTTTTCTTGTTTTAATTTTTAATTATAATTTATCAAAAAATGTCTTTTAAAAGCTCCTGACTTTAATTTGCTGCCATTTCAGTATTCAATTTTTTGTCTTGATAAATTAAATTCATCAATGCAACAGCGTATTAGTATGTTTACCAATCTGCGTTTTTTTAATTGTTTCTACTTTGCTGTTTTTTAATCATTGTTAGGATACCATCAATAATACTGAATGCCTCTACACATGTTTCAATACAAAAGCATAATTCCTCAAAGGAGATAATTCCTCCAAGCCATTGGAATTCATTCGTGAATTAAAATACTTTTGCTGTTTAGCACTGATCGAATTTAAGTTAGCTTCATTAGATTGGATTTGGCAAGTCAAAGTCAAAGTCAGGCTCAAAGGGGTATTCAGCTGCAACATGCAACGTCACCACTAGATGTCACTAAATTCTACACACTGAACCTTTAAATTCAACACCAGTGCAGTGGTTCTAGCTTTCAAACAAGCGAGATCCCTTTAGTTGTCCCTTGATGTCACTTGCTGTACATTTAATGGCAACTCAACAACCCCTAAAACAAATCTTTTGTTGCTTCTCACCTTGTTTCAGTGAAATACAGCTGTACTGCAGGGTGTTTCAGTATGCTGTTACACCACTGTTGGGAGTGGTTTATACGGGCAAATACTAAGCAATTCAGGTGCAGTCCTAAACTTGTAGTATTAACAAATTGACATACGCTGGTTTAAGTTGTCATAATTAACATTCACATAACGTAAAAAAAATTCTAACACCACCATTAGGTAAAGAGTTTGGGGTATACCCATAGAACACACAGTTCAGCAGTCCCTATAGGCTAAATAGAGTTGGCGTATGTCACTGCCGGACATGGTTTCTTTCACACTACAAGACTAGAGGTTATCATACTCTCTCTCAGCAGCACTGCTTCGTCAGGGCACTGGACGCTACAGTGACTCGCTTTCAGAAGTGACAAGGCAGGCTGTTAGCAGGCTAAGAGGTAACATTGAAAGACATTTGACAAAATACCTCTATCCTGATAAGAACCCAAACAGAACTGCAGACGCTGCGAGTGCCTGTAATGTGGTGCAGTAGTGTTACATTTAGCTGCAAACTTGTAATTAGACCCATAGCACTGCTGACCTCGCCTAGATAAACTGGTATATAGCTTTTGTTGTGAATTCATTGTTTCCCAAATGCTTTGCTTTTCAATGTACACGTAGATACACAAAAAGGCAGCCTATTGTAAAAATCTCAGAGGAAAAGTCTGTTTTGCAAAATATCCACATTAGTTCTGACAGGATGATGCTGAACGTTTCAACGTTTCATGCAGACTAATAAGATAATAGCTCTGATCTAAATGTTTACTTTATGGCAATAGCTAAACTTACCTATTGCCCCTTTATTACAAACTTCAAATGGTTCTTCAGCGAGTATTTGTTTCTGTAAAGCTGAGACAAATAATGCCACTGTTAGTGTATAGAGATGAGCTGCTGTTTGTGGCGTATAGATGTCTTACTTCTCACAGTGAGAGAAAAAGCTGGATCGACTCAGAGATGTCTAACACACACACACACACACACACACACACACACACACACACACACACACACACACACACACACACACACAAACATAATCAAAACACTGAATCAGAGGGGGTTTTCAACAAATTATATTTCGGCTATTAAATCTGCAAAATACAAATTAAATTCCAAGTTGTCTCAGGGCACTACTTGAAAAGTGAACAGCAACAAGTCTTAAAGTGAAGGTATTCCTACACCACAGCTTGGCAAGGGACTTTCAAGATAATCAACAAGAGGGAAATATGTCTCAAATACACTTAAATACACTAAATTTGGCTTAGTGAGACTGCAGTAGTTATGACGCTAAGCTGACTCTAAACTTTGGAGTGGATTTTTATAAATAGCAAGGGCCTTAATTTGGTCCAAGCAAGATCTATTCAGATACCTGTAAATCAAATAAAAGACAGTATTGAATCAAAATCTCTAATTGATCAACACACACAAATACAAATAAACCGGTCACTAATAAGCACAGAGTGAAAAAAGCAAGCATTGAGGGAATAACCCTCGAACTACACAAACTCACAGGGTAGATTTAGTATAATGTTTCTGAAACTCATTCACCAGGACAAGAACAGAAGTGGTTTCATACTCACCACTCTGCTGCTCTGAGTTTCTCTTTTAATACAATTACAGAGCATAAACATGAACAGTTCTGATACCAAACCTGGTTAAGTGGAACAGATCTACAGTCACATACAGAAAATTTATAATTTAGTACACATATATTTTAACCACTTCTATTCATGTACACATAACGTCAACTTCAGGCCTTTTTAAAAAAGGGGAAGGATCTTAGGCGACCTTCTCAATATGGAACAGTCAATTCTGGTACTCGACCACTTGGATGGATTTGTCCACATTTGGTGCTGTAGTATTTGGGACAGTAGGTTGGTGTATGTGTGGCTGAGTCAAAATATACTACAATGTGTGTTGTGTGTGTGTGTCTGCTCATGGTAATAGAGTAACATGTCGCCCAGTGTAGCAGTGTGTTTGGACAACAATAGAGCTCTATGGTTAAGAGGAACAACATAAATCAGGCCTTATTATGTTCAATTTGCCATACACAGGCTATGCCTCAACCCCTGGATGGTCAACGCTCTTCTTCTCTGGCCTGTACAATTAAACTCTGCCACTGCCGTCAACCCATCAGTCTGAGGCTGTCAGCTAGCTTCTGTCCTCTGTGATTAATGGTACACATCGCAGGCTGAAAGGCATACTAAGAGGACAATAAGCATTTTAAATGGACATTATTCCTACAAAAGCCCCGTCGTGCTGCTGAACAATAGGAAGGGTCCTGACACAGTCAAGGTCAACCTATGCACCTTTTGTTCAAATACCAGTGCTTCTTTTTCGGAGCGAGGGCTCTAAATGGAGATGGATGGTGCATTCATTTTATTGAACTACTGTTTCAAAAAAGGGTTTATTCTAGGGATGCACCGATATGGAAATTCTTGGCCGATACCGATACCGATATTTAAAATAACAATCTGGCCGATAGCCGATACCGATACCGATATTTGTTTATTTTCTTTTCGTTGTTATTCATTCACCCTTTTGTGCCAGAAAAATAATTAAATCATTATTTAGAAAGCACTATTTAAAAAAATGTCAGCCCTTCATCACTCTTATCTTTTAATGAGCACAGATTGAATCAGATTTATGAAACAATCTTTGATTTAACTAAACTTTATTTAACAGAGACATATTATGCCCATTTTACCGCAAGTTGAAATGGTTCCTTGGGATCTTAATGAAATGTCTGTAACATATTTTGGTCAAAATACCACAAGGATAATTTAAAACAGCACCTTTTTACCCTGTCTAAAACAGCCCTGTTAAAGTAGCATTATAGAGAACGCTCTTCTCATTGATTTACGGTAGCAGTATTGCCCGTTTATTAGAGGTGTTACGGCTTCTGTGTGTATGACGTATGTTGTCAGTTCCCTTGTTACCTGTGCATG